>NC_025999.2:2235728-2535728 GCF_000442705.2 Elaeis guineensis
ACAGATAGAGCCTTATAAAGAATGAGGATTAGGGATATCTTAATATTTTACATACTTTTCTTGTGCACATATTATTTTTTAAAAACTATCTAATATTTATTTTTATAAATATAAAAAAAATTACTATAATATATCAAAACATCTTTCAATAAAAATTTACATCACTTATAATCTGTAATTTATAAATTTATAAATCTTTTTATTTTTTTAAAATATTAGTGATAGAAATTTTTTGATCATAAATAGTGATTATTTAAGATGAAAATATATTTTTTATCACAAATACATATTATTTACAATAGAAATAGAGTTTTCATCATAAATAATTTATAATTTTTGAATCTTTAATTTTTTTATTTTTTCTCATTTATTAGCAAGAAAAATTTTTCATCATAAATATAGAGTATTTGTGATGAAATTTAAGTTTTTGTCATCAATATTCGATTATTGATGATGTTAAATTTTTATCGTAATTAATTTATAATTTTTTAATTTTTTTTCATGTATTAGTGATGAAAATATTACGTCAAAAATATTAGAATATTTACAATGAAAAATTTACTATTCATCATAAATAATCATTATTTATGATGTATCATTTTTATCATAAATATTCTATAATTTTTAAATTTTTTAAATTTTTTATTTTCTTTCAATATTAGTGACAAAAATTTTCAGCATAAATACTAGAGTATTTATGATAAAAAATTAATTTTTATCATAAAGATATAAGTATTTGTGATGTAATATTTTCATCATAACTTATCTGTAATTTTTAAATTTTTAAATTTTTTTATTTTTTTCAAATATTAACGATAAAATTTTTTTATCATAAATACTTAAGTATTTATGATAGAAAATAAGTTTACGTTGGAAATAAGCCTGTATTTATGATATAATATGTTCATCACAAATAATCTATAAGTTTTAAATTTTTTAAATTTTTTATTTTTTTATATATTAATGATGAAAAATTTTTGTTGTAAATAATATTAATTTATGATGAAAATTTATGTTTCATCACTAATACTCTATTATTTATGACGTAATATTTCCATCACAATTAATCTTTAATTATTAAATTTTTAAAATTTTTTATTTTTTTAAAATATTAGTGATGAAAATTTTTCATCATAAATAACAAGTAGTTATGATGAAATTTTAATTTTTATTGTAAATACTTCAATTATTTACGATAAAAAATTTTGTTGCTAATATTTAAAAATTTAAAATTAAAATAAATATTTTATTATTTATGATGATTAATTTTATTATAAATAATATATATTTATAATAAAATTTTATTTTCATCATAAATATGAAGATATTTGTGATGAAAAATTATTTTCATCATAAATAAATAATTATTGAATGATGAATTTTTTTCATCGTAAATATCTTTATTTGTGATGAAATATATTTTTGTTGTAAATAAATTCATCATAAAAAGTAGCATTTCTTGTAGCGATTAGGGTCAAAGAGATGAATTATACGGTAACCATATGCCAATAGATTCTAGAATATTGCTTTACAATCTTTCGACCTATCCAGACTTCAAGTCTCATTGCTAGATGGTTACATCGATTAGTATAGAAAATTATTTCTATGCTATCGATTTAGGTTCAAACTTATGGGATCATACACATTAGAAGATTCGATCAGATCTGATGGCTGAAAAGTCTAATTGGATTGTGACTCTGGTGAGGAGTCCAACTGAGACTGAAATTCTGGAGAAGAGTCCCACTGGACTGAGACTTTACTATAAATAGAGAATTAACTAGTAATTAAATTATTAATTGACTTAATTTGATTGAGTAAAGAGCTTTAAATCAAGTCTAATTGAATTAGATTCAGTTTGACTTATATCGAATTTGATTTGATCAAGCCTAATTACAAGAGATATTTGATCTGGATTGATCAGGACTTGAGCTCTGCTAATTCCTAATTGGATTAAAAATTTATTGAGATAATTGAGCTCCTAATTTGATTAAGTTTATTTCTACCATTGGGTTCAAATAAAATTTAATTTGGTTTAGAATTAATTTAGAAATGAAGAGTCTAAGTCGGTAGGGACTCTATCTCTTTATCCTCGTGCCACCCTGGACCCATCCACTGGATCTCAATGCCAAATTGAATTTGACTTGAGATTTTGGCATTAAGAGAGTGGGCTCAATAAGAGTGGGTGGCAAAGCATGATGAGTTATGATCCTATCTCCTGTCTAATTTGAATGCAATCCAAATTAGAGATAAGGAGAAAGGAAGAAAAGAGATTTTTCAAATTAGGAAAGAAGGGAGATGCCAATTAAATTTTTTCAAATTTTCTTTGAAGAGTTTTTAGGCATGTGAGATACCTAATCTCCTTCATCATGCCATCAGCCATTCCTAAAAATTTTTGGACACCAAAATTGATGGTTGGCATGGAGATATTGGCTCCCTCCCTTTTGACCAAAATCCTAGCCCCTTGTTATATAAAGGGGGCTCCAATAGTGGATGCCCCAGATGTTCTCTTTGCTATTTTTTATTTTTCTGTAGAGCTCCTTCTCTTCTCCTCTTCCTCTTCCAGATATTCTCTTTCTTTGGAGCATCCAAGGTTTTTGAAAAGAAGAAAGAAATCAGCCTCAATGATCCTTGAAGCTAGTACTTTCAAGGAGCTTGATCTACACCGATCTTCATGTGAACATTTTGTAAAGATCGGAGGACTTTGTGTGGCTATGAGCAACTTGAAAGTGCACCTATCCAAGTGTTGGACTAGTAGACATCAAGAGTTTTCAGTTCAGTAATGATTTCTGAACTTATTTGATCATTTTTGTTAGATCTAACGGTTAGATCTAGAATTGCAACATCGATCAGATCAGTGCAAGTTTTATTTTTAGATCTCATGTGCATATTAAATTATATTATTTATCTTGATATAGTAGTCTAGATTAGATCTTATGTATGTAATTTAGATTAAATTATTTAATCTTATAGTTCTGCTGCATAAAATTTTAAAATTGCATACGTAGTGCTACCTATATTTTCTTCAATTGATATCAGAGCCATGTTCATTGTGATATGATTTAATATGCTATTAGATATGATAATATATCTTTAGATCTAATCATTTGCTATTTAGATTAGATCTAAATATGTTTTATTTTCAGATCTGATTACTTATGTGATAGATTAGATGATCTGAGTAGTAAAGTACTCAAATTGGATAATCATCAGGTCGTTCGGTCATAGGAGCAAGTAGGGTTACATGACCCTCTCTTCTCATTCAATGAGATATTCTGATGACATGTAGGGATACCACTGTAAGGTAAGTTTGGTATTTTGATTAGTAATTTTTAATTGGGAGCGGCTTACCTGACCATTTTGATGGTGTCTAAGGCAAGCTTAGCAGACTCTTCCACGATCTCACTTATCTAGCCAATTTGATAAATTATGTTTTGTTTAGATCACTAAGTGATTCAAGTTAACCCATCCCATTAAAATTGATCAATGTGACTGATTTAGGTACCATTTCAATCAGCATGACCCTAATCTAATTTAATAACTTGATGAAGTCAGTAGGAGGATTATGGTTTACTGATTGATCTCTTCTCTTCTTCTCTTAATTCATAAATCAAATCTTCTAAATTATTAGGTCTATAAAATGAGCTGGTTATAGTGATAACTAGATCATAGCCTTCCATTAAGGTGAATGATAATGGATCCATTAATTCTGATTAACATTGCAGGCACCATCTGTCTGATATTTCTCTGAATGATAAAATTATCATTCATCATATGATGACTCTGATGTACTATCTGATGAATGGTTGGATTGATCGAGCCATACTCGAATCTGATCATTTGTTAGTTAGAATTACTGAGTAGGTTCATGTTAATGATTTGGCCTAATCGAAACTTTCAATGGAGGCCCATCACCAACTGAAATGAAATCTAGAATGAAATTAATTATTAATAATTATTTAAAAAAATAATTGATTAAAAATCTATCTATAGATGTATATGGGTTGGTCGAGCCATACTCGGATCTGTATGCAATCTGTGTGGATTCTAGTACTTGCTAAAAAATTAAGATAATTCTTCGAATTGAAGGTAAAAGCTACCAATTCGTATAAAATAGTGGAAGAATCTTTAGACTAAAGTCCATATCTTTAGGTTTGATTAATTCATATACTAATTAGGTCTGTATTTTTCTTTCTTTTCAGAAATGACTAGTAATTTATCACTCCACTCACTGTTTAACAGTGATGAGCTTATTGGACCTAACTTCGATAGCCAGTATCAGAAGTTGAATATTGGTTTTGAGCCCATTCTAGCTAAAAAGTTTAAGGTTGAATCGAGTCAAATAGACTGTGACCCAAATAAGCTTAAGAGAAATGAGCAATTAGTTGCTGGTCAAAATTTTTATATGATAACATCTTGTAATTTCTTTATATGTGATACTACTACTTGGGTATTAGATATCGAAAGTCCAGTTCACATATGCAATTCATTGCAAAGACTTCAAGTTAGTAGAAAATTTGAGAACCACGAAAGATTCCTAAATATGGGAGATGGAAGCTAAGTTCCAATCCTGACTTTAGGAGTCGTCGAGCTTATTTTCGAGTCTAATAGTATCATTTTAAGTAATTGTCACTATTGTCCATCTTTCTTGATGAATATAATCTCTGTTGGTTTTTTGGCCAAAGATGGTTATAGTTTATCAATAAAGAATAATTATTGTGATATCATTATGAATAATGTTACAATAATGCGAGAATAATTAAGAAATGGCATCTACATTTTGTCACAGCCTGTGAGTATAATATACACTCCAAATAAACATCCAAAGTTAGATAATGTCACAGATGCCTACCTTTGACATTGCAGGCTCGATCATATTAACAAGAGCAGGATAAACAGATTAGCATAAGAGGATATTCTTAATATCAATAATTATAAATCATTACCGATCTGTGAGTCTTATCTTCTTGGAAAGATGACTAAGTCACCTTTTACTGAAAAAGGTGAGCGAGCTAGTAAAGTTCTGGGTCTAACACATACTGATGTATGTGGATCTATGATCATCAATGCTAGAGAAGGGTATAGCTATTTCATTACATTCACAAACGACCTATCTAGGTATGGGTATGTCTACTTGATGAAACATAAGTCCGAATCCTTTGAAATGTTCAAACTATTTCGTAATGAAGTAGAGAAATAAACTAAAAAAGATATTAAAACTCTCCGATCTATCGAAGGGGTGAATACATTTTTAATAAATTTCTAACATATCTAGGGGAGAATATAATTCTCTCACAATGGTCCCCTCCAGGGACTCCATAGCATAGGCCTGCAAATGGATCGGGTTGGATCGGATCCTGAGTGATCTCGACCTAACTCGATTTCTTGATCGGGTCTTGATATTAGATCCATACCAATTCTGATAAAAAATTGGATCGGATCGGGTCGGATCTATGATCGAATTTATTGACCCATTGGATCATTCAGGTTAGGTCAGATCCATATATAATCCGACCCCATTCTATAAAATGCGAATCCGATTTGGATCCAGTTCAGATCGGATCGGATCGAGTCACGAATTTAATTTATTTGAAATCTACCATCAATGAATACTAATGCTGGATGACAACTAAGAAAGATATATTTTTCTTTTTTTTCTCCAATCTTCTAACTGTAACTTCTAATAATTAATTGTATTGGATAGCAGAGAAAAATAAATGATTTTTTAGAAGAGTCAAATTTCAGAAGTCCACACAAAAAAAAGTAAAAAAAATATAAATTTTATATAATGATATAATTATCTCAATCTAAAAATCATACAAGAGAAATATTTGTACATGATTAAAAATGAGACTGCATATACTATGGATGACACAACATCTATGCATATTAGAGTATACTCTGAAATTTTTTAAAGTCAACAAAATGAATTAAATTCAAGAAGTTCTCTTGCCTTTATACCTCATGGCACAGTAAACATAAACCAGAAGGTTTAGAAAACTGAGCCAAGCAAGAAGCCAGAAGAAATAATTGAGATGTCCTTCATTTAAATTATCAGGAATCCATCCAATCTTTTCTCCTTGAGTTGTTATAAATATTACAACAGTCAGAATAAAAGAACTGAAGGGTTTAAAAAATTTTTAGTTTTGGAGATTTTTAGTTTGGAAATCAAATGGAAAAAGATCGAATGGTTTGAAAAATTTTGGCCCAAACCCAAACTTCTATTTAGGTGAGTCACTCTAACTGGATTCGGGTCCTATGTTTGTTTGGATTGGATCGAGTCGAGTCGGGTCATATATCTTAAGATCCAAATTAACCCAAAATCTCTACGGGTTAGGTCGGATCGGATTCAAATTCAAAAAAATTCAGATCCGATCTGAAAAAGGGAATGGGTCCAATTTTTGAACCTACATGACTCCATGGGTCTTTTAAATGGGTCTGGGTCGGGTCCAATCGGATCGGGTCGGATCGGATTACGGATCAACCCGACCCATTTGCAGTCTTACCATAGCATAATGGCATCTCAGAAAGGAGAAATCAAATTTTGTTGGATATGATTCGGTCCATGATAAAATTTACAAGTCTGTCGATCTTCTTTTGAAAATATATACTTGAAACAGCCAATTTTGTACTCAATAATATTTCGAACAAGTCATTTAGTAAAATACCATATGAGATATAGTCAGGACGTAGGCCAAACTTCACTTACTTTAAGGTCTGAGGGTGTCCGGCTTATATTAAATGATTACAAACCGACAAGCTTAGATCTAGGTCTGATAAGTATAATTTCATAGGGTACCCCAAAAAAATGAGGAGATATTATTTTTACCTCCTTGCTGAACAAAAGATATTTGTCAGTAGTAAGGCATACATTTTGAAAAAGGAGTTCCTTAGTGAAAGAATAAGTATCTCTAAAATCGAGCTTGACGAAGTTTGACAGGTAGAAGAATCGACATCAGTTATTGAATCTGAACCAAATTTGATAAGATCAAATCTGAAACCCAATATACAAATATCCTTAAGACGATCTGATAGAGTACCGCGTTAGTCGGATAGATATTTAGGTTTCTTGATCTAGGATGGAGATCTTGTTGTGCTCGATGAGAACAATGAGGATTCAATCATCTACATGGATGTGATGCAGAGATCCGACTCTAAAAAATAGCTTGAAGCCATGAAATCCAAAATAGAGTCCATGAAGATCAATGATGTATGGACATTAGTTGATCCACTTGAAGGGATAAAATCTATAGGATGTAAATGGATCTTCAAAAAAAAAAGGACACAGACAGAAAGGTGAAAATCTATAAAGTCTGTCTGATTGTAAAGGAGTATAGTCAGCATTATGGTATTGACTATGACAAGACGTTTGCTCCTGCAGCAATGCTCAAGTTCATTCAAATCATGCTTGCGATAGCAGCATATCTGGACTATAAAGTCTGGCAAATGAATGTAAAGAAAGCTTTCTAAATGGAGAGCTGAACGAAGAGATGTATATGATATAATCTAAATGGTTCACATCTACAGATGAGTCCAAGGTGTGCAAGCTTCAAAGATCCATTTATGGATTGAAGCAAGCATCTCGGAGTTGAAACATTCATTTTGATAAGGTGATCAGAACATATAGCTTCGTTAAGAATGGAGAGGAACTTTGCATATATAAGTGGGCTAATGATTCAGTAATTGTATTTCTTATTTTATATGTGGACGACATTCTCTTAATCAAAAATAATATCCCTGCATTACAGAGAATAAAAATATGGCTATCATCATAATTCTCCATGAAGGATATGGGAGAAGCAACCTACATCACAGGGACAAAGATCTATAGGGATAAATCTAAGAGGCTGCTCAAGCTCTCCCAACCTATGTACATAGATACGGTGCATAAGCAGTTTAACATGAAGAATTTCAAGAAAGGCTATCTCCCAATAGGCCATGAAATCTTGAAGAGAGATTATCCGACAACTCCTCAAGAAAGAGAGTGTATAAATAGAGTTTCATATATTTCGATGGTAGATTCTATGATGTACACCATGACATGTATAAGACCAAACGTGGCATACTCACTAGGGATAGTGAGTAGATACCAGTCTGATTCAGAGGAGAATCACTGAAAGGTCGTAAAGATCATCATTAAGTATTTGAGAAATACTAAGGATCAGTGGCTTATTTATGGTGAAACTGACTTGAAACTAGTGGGATTCACTGACTCCAGCTTTCAGTCAGATCACGATGACAGTAAAAGTATGTCGAATTATATTTTTACCCTAAACGATGGAGCAATCTGCTGAAAAAATTTTAAGTAGCACATCATGATAGACTCTGTTTGCGAGGTGGAGTATATCGTGGCATCCGATGCTATGAAAGAAGCTGTATGGTTGTGAAAGTTTATCAACGAGCTCAGAGTGGCACCCTCAGTCGATGGCCCTATCCTGTTATACTGCGATAGTATTGGAGTCATTGCTCAAGCCAAAGAGCTGAAGTCCCATCAGCGTACCAAACATATTCTACACCACTATCATCTTATCTGAAAGATCGTGGATCGAGGTGACGTCTACCTTCAGAAGATTGATGGAGAGGAGAAACTAGCTGACCTATTTACTAGAGCTCTCGAAATCAAGGAATTCGATGATCACAAGTCGAAGATAGATATACGATATCGTACCGATTGGCTTTAGTCCAAGTGAGAGTTGTTGAAAAATATATCTCAAAGTCAATCGTCAGCCTGTTGACGATCGTGCTCATACTTGTAAATACATATAATTTTTTATTAATAAAAATTATTTGATTTTTTTCATAAATTTTGTCCATGTTGTTTGAACTCTTATATTGTGATGAAGTCCTTAGGACTATATTTAATCGACAAAGAAGAATTTATCGTTTAGTCCTTAAAAATGTTCGCGACTGAATGATATGCTGTTAATAGGATGATAGCAATATCAAATATAGATCGTTGTGTGCCATATGAGTTGGTTGTCTCTTAACCAAAGAGTGTGGAGACATTGATATGGCATGCAAGTAAAATGTAGGAGTATATTCGAATCGAATATGATTAATTATCGAGTACTCTGCTGTTAAGAGTAGCTCGTGAAGGGTATGGGTATAAATATCCCTCAAATCTGAGATCACCACAGTGACTTGTAAGCAACTCACTGTACTTTAGTGTCGGACCATCTGAGTTTCTAATTCAATGATAAAAGGATACAGGATGCAGTCAAGTACTTATCAAGTCGGTGTGTGAGTCAAGATGGAATTGACCTCTCTAAATTAATAGGAGATATGCACCAGTATATTTCAATTTAGTAAAATTTTGATCAGGATAATTCATGTGATAAATTTGAAAGGTTGAAATACAATGTGATCGACTATATTAGGGTTGACAGTCAAATCCTAGGTCACCTTGAGCATTAAGATCAAAAAAATAAATTATACGATAACCATACACCAATAGATTCTAGAATGTTGCTTTGCAATCTTTCGATCTATCCAGACATTGGATCCCATTACTAGATGGTTACATCGATTAGTATAAAAAATTATTCTTATGCTATCGATGTAGGTTCGAACCTATGAGGTCAATGCATTAGAAGATTTGGTCAGATCTGATAACTGAAGAGTCTAATTGAATTGTGACTCTGGTGAGGAGTCCCATTGGGACTGAAATTCTGGAGGAGAGTCCCACTGAACTAAGACTCTACTATTAATAGAAAATTAATTAGTAATTATATTACTAATTGACTCAATTTAATTGAGTAAAGAGCTTTGGATCAAGTCTAATTGAATTAGATTCAGTTTGACTTAAATCGGGTTTGATTTGATCAAGTCTGATTGCAAGAAAAATTTGATCCTGATTTGATTAAGATTTGGGCTCAGTTAATTCCTAATTGGGTTTAAAATTTATTGAGATAGTTGAGCTTCTAATTTGATTAGGTTCATTTCTATTATTAGATTCAAACCAGATTTGATTTGGTTTAGAATTAATTTGAAAATGAAGAGTCTAAGTCGGCAAGGACTCTATCTCTTTATCCTTGCGCCACCCTGGACCCATCCACTGGATCTCAATGCCAAATTGGATTTGACTTGAGATTTTTGGCATCAAGAGAGTAGGCTCAATAAGAGTGGACGGCAAAGCATGATGAGTTATGATCTTATCTCTTGCCTAATTTGAATGCGATCCAAATTAGAGATAAGGAGAAAGGAAGAAAAGAGATTTTTCAAACTAGAAAAGAAGGGAGGCATCAATTAATTTTTTTCTATTTTTTTTTGAAGAGTTTTTGGATATGTGAGACACGTGTTCTCCTTCATCATACCATCAGCCATTCCTAAAAATTTTTGGATGCCAAAATTGATGGTTGGCGTGGAGATATCAGTGCCCTCCCCTTTGACCAAAACCCTAGCCCCTTGTTATATAAAAGGGGCTCCAATAGTGGATACCCTAGATGCTCCCCTTGCTATTTTTTATTTTTCTCCAAAGCTCCTTCTCTTCTCATCTTCCTCCTCCAGATATTCTCTTCTTTTGGAGCATCCAAGGTTCTTAAAGAAGAAGAAAAAAATCAGCCTCAAAGATCCTTGCAAGCTAGCACTTCCAAGGAGCTTAATCTGTGTCGATCTTTATGTGGATGTTCTGTAAAGATTGAACGACTTCATGTAGCTGTGAGCAATCTGAAGGAGTACCTATCTAAGTATTGGACTAGTAAAGATCAAGAGTTTTCAGTTCGGTAATGATTTCTAAACTTATTTGATCGTTTTTGTTAGATCTAATGGTTAGATCTAGAATTGTAGCATCGACTAGATTGATGTAAGTTTTATTTTCAGATCTCATGTACATATTAAATTATATTATTTATCTTGACATGATAGTCTAGATCAGATCTTATGCATATAATTTAGATTAAATTATTTAATCTTATAGTTCTGCTGCATAAAATTTTAAAATTGCATGCGTAGTACTACATATGTTTTCTTCAGTTAGTGATTTTTTTGATGCTGTAGTAGTGTGAGTAATTCTTTAACCTACAAGATCTTGGTTATTCATAATAAGGTTGCTGTAGTTTGGCTATATCATAACTCGATCTTCTAGCTATGTGAAATCTTGAGGTGTATATTGGCTGCAGTAAGTTCATTGTATGAATAAGATGTGCACCTAGATAGGATCTATCGATCTTAATAGAAAAGGAGAAATCCTATGTGATTTATGAGATTGAGTTCTGGAGACCTTGGTTAGGACAGAGAAAATGATGAAAAAATATTTTCATAGATTTTGCATACGAACTCAAGTCGAATAAATTTTACATATGATAGATGATGGGGTTTGATGAATTTTCATATCCTCCATCTTATCGAAAATCATGATAGAAGAACTGATTCATACAGTAACTACACCTAGGGATTCATTACTTGTATTCTGCTGGATTACCACTACATATTATTAGGTATCGCTGATAGATTATGAAATCAACAAAAATTATTTTAATGATCAATAATTCTCAGTTAGTGAGTTGAAATTATTTCAATCTATTAAAAAAATTTTAATATTATTTTGATAGATATCAAAATATATCTTATTATCAAACAGAATTAAACTTATGAAATCACACATAAAAGAGATCCTGATTGATCGGATTGTTGAATTATGATTTTGAATCATAAAAAAAAATTTAATTATTAATTTGATTGATGATTGGACTAATTTATAAAAGTTGCATGGAAGACTTGCTAAGAGTTGTAAGTTATAGGATGATTTTTTTATAATTATTGCTATATTATTTGATTTAATCAAATAATAAGATTGAGTCCTAATCAAATTTAATCAGATTTAATTTGATTAGACTTGGTCTGAGTTTGACTCAGATTGGATTTCATAAGTCTAAAAGATTTAAACTCGATCAAATTTTATTTTAAAAAAAAATCCAAATCACCTTGGACTCTATCTGTAAAAGATGTTTTACTAATAGAAGGACTCTTCTTATAAAGTGCCACACCACTCTCCCTCACGCCCAAGATCTCATGCTAAAAGAATTTTGGCATGGAGATTATGGTGTATAAAATATGGTATGAAAAGGGTGGGGCGGCACAAGAGTCCAAGAAGTCTTGGACTCTTAACAAACTCCTAACAGACCCTAACAACCTAAGTGTTGGTTTAAAAAGGGGATAAAGGGATGCCTCCTTAGGAGATCTCATGGTAAATCATGAGAGAGTGTGGCGTGAAAACAAAGGGAAAAATCAGATTGGAGCATAAAGAGTGCACACACAAAAGAAAAATAAAAAGGGGCACTCCAAGTTGTTGGATGCCTCTATCTTCTCATCTCTCTCCCTTTCTCTCTTCCACACATCCAAGGTAGTTGGATGTCCTCTCTCTCTTTTGGTCTAAGAGTTGGACGTTTCCTCTCCTTCAGATATGTCCAATAGTTGGATAAAGAAATCAGATTTCATCTATTATCTCCTTCTTCTCCATATTCAATCTAAGAGTTTAATGAAAGAAAAGAAATAAAAAAGATTTGACCTCTTATTTTTTTCTCTAGATCTTCTTCTTTCTCTTAAGGAAAGAAAAAAAAATCAGATTAGATCTGATTTCTTGATCTTTCTAAAGATCTCTTTGATTTTCTTGAGAAGAGAATCAAAAGAGAGAAAAGATTCGATAATCCAAAGAGCGATCTCTGCAAGAAAGCTGATATCTCAATGAGATCGGAATCTTCTGATCAGATCAATCTCGTGTGGATATTTGTAGAGGCTGGACACTTATACGACTTCAATAGACCTTGAAGATATCTACAGATCATTGAATCACAGCTTCAATAGATATGAAGATATCCACGGATCATCGGATCGCGGTGAAGATCCATCCACATAAAGGTAAAAAATTATTTTTTTTATTTTTACATAGATTTTAATCTTGTACATATGATGATGCCTAGATTTATGTTGAGATTTGATCTCTATGCATGCTTAATTAGATTAGATCTAATTAATAATTTATTTTAATATCATTTTGATATAAGATTATCTTGACATATCGTTGATACGTTATGTTGCATAATTGTTCTACAATGATATTGAAATAGTTTTGAAATTTTTCTTCTGCTGTATGTTTTAAAATTTTTAAAATTTTTGTATGTATAATGGTCGCCATGTGATGGCGTTTCCTAACATACGTACCCACCATAGTCAAGAAAAATATATTTTTTATCCTTATTATCAAGCTTTATTTTTCTTGCCTCTAGAATTTTAGTATATGCAATGCACCTAAAAGCTCCAAGAT
Organism: Elaeis guineensis; assembly: GCF_000442705.2. Lineage (NCBI taxonomy): Eukaryota > Viridiplantae > Streptophyta > Magnoliopsida > Arecales > Arecaceae > Elaeis > Elaeis guineensis. Next base: position 2,248,987 of record NC_025999.2, read on the forward strand.
GAGAGACATTTGGTTTGAAAGAGGTAGATGGCATCTATTTAAAAGCTCTAAAAATATTTTTTATAGGGCATCTATTTAGTAAGTAGGTAGATGGCACACGCATGCAACCACTTAAGTCTAAAATTTTTTAAGTATTTTTTCTTTTAACATACTCCTTGCCATATCCAAAATGATTCGATTCTTCTTTTTGACAACATCATTAGATGAGATATATAGAATGTTAGATGTATGTCCCAGTAGCCAATCAAACTGACACATGTAATTATTCTAGGACATAATTTTGTATTTAGTATCTATGAAATTGGATTATTTATTTCATTCATATTATATATGTATCCATGAATCATCTAAGAAATTAATAAGATGATGACATATATTCTCAAGAGTTGAAAATTTGAGGCATGTACCACTGATGATTAATTTCTAAAAGCTCCCATCGATGGATCATCATGGCATGGTGATTGATCCGGATAGATTGGTGTACAAATTACTTCTCTTTAGGATAGATGAGTCTCGAGTCAGTCTATAGTGTGAGGATACTGAAGTGAGAGTATAGGTGGTTGTTAGAGAACAAGAGTATCAAGCATAATCAATACAAGAATTTACTTGAATGTCTATTCACTCATCAGTAACTTGCTTGATATTGCAGTAATGTGACTAATCCTTTAACCTATGGTACCTCGACTATTCATAATGGGATTACTATAGTTTAACTGCATATACACTTGATCTCCTAGCCATATGGATCATTGCGATACATGTTGGCTGTACTAAGTTCATTAGGCAAGTGCTATGGTGCTCCAAAGGTCATTATTGATATTTATATTTTCAAAAAAGTTTGACCATTGGATTAAGAAGCAACGATCATAGATGGGTTATCTGTTGTTTCCCATAGCCAGTCACGATCGTTGCTGGTGTGGGTAATTTTTTCAACTTTTAGGTTCAAATTCGTAGGAAGGTGAATGGTTGGGATGATAATTTTTCAGAAGAATACGAGCATTTTGAATGTTGCTCTTTCTTCCTCAATCGTAATCCATGGCTTCCTTATTTTCGATCTTCATCTCCTATTGCCAAGAAGCATTGAAGAAGAGGCTCTAGTTCATAGCAAGCGGACATTGGTGCTCATCGAAGGTCGTGGAGGATGTGTCCTCTTGTCGTTGGTGCTCATCAACGGCGTGTGGTGGTAGCCATGATATCGTTGATTCATAGGATCATTGCCGTATTGGTCTTCCCTACTAGAGGATGACTTTCTCTCCATTTGGACATTATTTCAGTCGATCGATTATCCAAGGAAGATCGTCTCCAATTTTCTGCTGACCACCAATTCGATGAAATTTCGAGGCACTTTGCGACCAACATTTTCATCAGGTCTTTCATCAAACAATAAGTGATCCCTTATGAAATTCTTTTAATTCATTTTATTTAGTGATTTATAGTTTGTGAAATTATTTTGTACGGGTCTGTTGTAGTTTTGTTATAGATGATTGCAGTAGATGCAGTTGTGGTTTTGTTTTAGATAATTGCAGTGGAAGCAATACATCATTTCAAAACTCCCAGCACTGAAGCTTTAAGATTATTTAAAGATTATTTTCTCCCATACCACCACTATTAGTTTGAGAAAGATTGTTGAAGCATAATATGTGTCGATTATTTTTGCTAGGATATGTCATATTCACTTCTTTAATGATGCTAGTAGATGCTCTGATTGTCTCTTATTTTCAAGCTTTGCTTCTCCATTTGAACAGCCTGTCCACATCTTATTTTGTTATCAGTTCTTTGGCTACTCCTGACTTGGATATTTAAGTCTATTCATTTGTGACAAATGTGACAGAATAACAAGTATTCAAGGGCATTACATTAATTTTATATACTAAGATTACCAATGTTATCTGTTTAATATGCAACTGAAGTATATATAATATTCATGAGTCTGAAATTATCTTGAATAAGTATGATACTTTTCATTTTTTTTTCTATTTATATGACTTTATGTACTTGTCATAAAAAAATTTGGTTCAGGATGTGCAGGTTGCTATGGCTCAAAGCGTTCCAGTATTGTACTCATGTGACATGTCAACTTGTCTGAACTGGCAGCGATGCTGGGATTTGTTAATTGAACTATGGGGCATTGTTCAATATGGCATCAGATGGGGTCAAGCAAATATGAGTTAACTGTTGTACACTTTATGGTTTACACTAGTTTGCATATTTTAAGCCAAAGTTTACCTGAAATCATCAAATACATGAGAAAAATGATGTCCCATATAAGTCACAACCTGATCAGACTTTGTTTTGATTTTGAATCTTTCATTCGCACGAGTTTCTTGTATCTTGAATTTTCAAGTGTATTTCTCAAATGGCACATCAACACACACGTTATATATTTCAAATGATACATTGTATCTTCATCTAATTTGTTGTTTCTAGGTTAAAATTCCTATCAATACATAGTTGCATGATAGAATCATAGTATAAAGTAAATTAACGTTTATTTATGAACTAAATAGAAAATAAGTTTCATGCAACATACAAGTTGAGTGCAAGATATTGATTTAGCAACAGATATAAGGTGCTCTCTGAGATGATTGGCCAGTGAAATTGATAATTTAAATAGTGCACAGAAGGATACGATGAAAAAAATAAGATTTGACAGTATATTATATTTACCAGCGATCAATCTCTATCAAGTTTTTTTGGCTTAATTGTTGAAAAGATGTAATCCTATTAGAAAATCTATCTTGATCAACAACATAGATATCCCTATGACAGAATAGGATTTACATTGCATAGTAGGGTTGAATGATAAAGGAGAGGAGACATTGAGTCAAAAGCACAAGTCCAATCAAATTTTAGTGGACATGTATGCTGTAGGTGGTACAAGACAAATCAGTATAAATTACTTAATTTTGTGTATCACGAATAGTAATGATAGAGATAAATATTTTAAAAGAAGATTCATGCTTTTATTTTCTTGCCCCAAGCACAAGGGCTAATATTCTTATTTTCTACTTAAATGTAGTTGAAGATATCAACCATATTCATACATATAATTGGGCAAAATTCACTTTTGATTTTCTCTTTTCAAATATTTCAAAGGTGCAATCTGGAAAGGCAAAACATCTACAAGGATGCATTGCATTTCTTCAGGTTTGAACTTTTATATAATGTTCAAGTAATCTTATTCTTATTTGTAATTTATTTCACTTAACTATTTTGCTTGAAATATTCTATATGTAGTTCTGGTACTGTGAGTATATTTGGGTTTCTCTACCTGAATTCATCATTATTTCTCATGCACATCCACTCATAGGTTACTAGACAGAGGAGCACTGTAGACATAGAGAGAAGTATGAGATAGAGTATGGATGGGGCAATGCGGAGATGATAATGCTGTTGAGTCTCCCTGAGAGAGAAGAGCCTCTATGTGTAAGGAGGAGATCAGAAAGTATGATAGCGAATGTTATGGATCTCCAAGTAATATCAAAATAAATTTTTATGAGTTTGTACATTTATTATGTATGTCAAGCTAATAATATTCTATATAGCAGGAGAAGCATATAATGTTTGGATCAAATAAGTCACCATAAGGTTTAAAGTACCGAGCCACTAGTAAGGAGGGGCCTTTCGAAAATTGTGAGGATGTAGAGAAAGCTCCTTCTGAAATTTATGATGGTATGGAGAAAGCTCAAGTGCAAGGCCATAATCAATTTTCAGAGGTACTAACAATTGAATTTATCTCTTAATGTGATCTTTATTAATAGATGGGATAAGAAATAACAATACTTGTTATATTGATAGAAAATGATTCTTCTCTTTTCATAACATTTTTTATCTCTTGAACAACAACAACATCGTTTATAGAGCAAAGTTGATCAAGGGATCTTACTAATGCAAGAAATAATTCAAGTACCATAAAACTTTTAATATAAAAAATTATAATATACATGTGCTGAAATGATTTTTGCACTATGAATAATTAAGATTTACATGGATTTAATTTATTTTTTCGTAAGAGATATTGAGGAGGCTGGATGACAAGGCTGACATCGATGGGTATAGTGATCCAATCAAGTGGACAGTCATAATTGGGCCGACATCAATGGATATAGCGGTCCAATCAAGTGGATAGCATCATTGGTCCCATGGTGCAATCAAGTGGAGAGTCACAATCGATGCTAGGGTAGGATCGAGATAGATTTAGATTCGAAGTATGGGTTTAGCAGTCCGATCAAATGAATAGTCACAATCGGACGGACATCGATGGGTATAGTGGTCCGATCAAGTGGATGATATCATTGGTCCTAGGGTGCGATCAAGTAGAGAGTCACAATCAATGCTAGGGTGAGATCGAGATAGATTTGGATTCGAAGCATGGGTTTAGCGATCTGATCAAGTGGATAGTCACAATCAGATCAACATCGATGAGTGTAGCGGTCCAATCAAGTAAATAGTCACAATCGATGTCGAAGTACAATCGAGCTTGATTTGGGTTCGAAGAATAAGTTTAGTTGTCTAATCAAATGGCTAGGCATCATCGGTGCAGTGGTGTGAAGCATGGATTTAGTGGTCCGATCAAGTGGATGGCAACAATGGGTGCTGGGGTGAGATCGATCTTGACTTAGGTTCGAAGCATGAGTTAGTTGTCCGACCAAATGGATAGGCATCATTGGTGACATGGTGCGAAGGATGGATTTAATGGTCCGATCAAATGGATGGTCATAATCAATGCCAAGGTGGTATTAGATGTATGTCCTAGAAATCAATATGGCTGACATATTGTAATAATTCTAGAGCATAATTTTATACTTAATATATTGATATGATCAATATAAGGATAAGTTCTTTTTCATTCAAGTGTGATGTATCCTTGAATCATCCATGAAATTAGTTTCGATACATATTCTCAAGGTGTTGAGAATTAGAGACATGTATTTAATTCTTAAATACTTCCGATCATAGGATCATCATGAGGATGGTGATTGATCCAGATAGATTGGCACACAAATCACTTTCTTTGGGATAGATGAGTCTTTGGTCTACTATGTAGAGACACAGAGCGATGAGTGTAGGTAGTTGTTAGAGAACAACTAGTACTGAGTGTGACCATACGAGAGATCACTTAGATTTTTATTCGATCATCAGTAATTATCTCGGTGCTGTAGTTGTGTGACTGATCTTTTGACTTAAGATGGTACTGCTACTCGTAGTGAAGCTGCTGAAATTTAACTGACATATAAACATGGATCTCAATGAGTCCTTGTAGTGGATGTTGCCAACAGTTGGTCAACTGTAGGAGTGAAATGCGTATCAAGATAGGATATATCAATCTTGAAAGAAAAGAGTAGCTCTATAAAATTTGAGAGGCTAAGTCTATGAGACTATGGCCACAGCAGTGTGATTGATGAAAAAAATTTTCATAGAAGTCACAACTGGACTTGAGCTAATCGAATCTATCATATGACTGATATTGAGATTTGACAATTTATTCATGACCTACCATCTAATCGGGACTCACGATAGAGGGATTGAATCACATGTTAACTACACCTAGAGGTTCATTTCAGTTCTACTGGGTTGCCACTACATACTGCTAGGTGTCACTGCTAGATCGTGAGAGCTCATTAGAATTATTCTGGATCGACAATCTTTGTTGAGTTAGAGTGAAATTATTCCGATCCATTGAAATGAGTTTTAATGATATGATGATAGAGATCATTGTATATCTCACTACCAGATAAAATTGAACCTATAGAATCATATAACAAAGGAATTAGGCCTGAAATAAGTAATTGAGCTTATGAAGTGTCAATTAGGTTTACAGAAATCTATTGGGTTCATGATAACCTTGCTAGCACATAGTTGGACCCAATTTCTCTTTCTGTTGGGATTACTTATTTGATAAGATAATTCTAACTTAATTATCTGCTAATAACCTATATGAATAAGATTCATGAGACTCTAATTGTTGGGTGTCTAAGGTTATGGATCACATAAATTAAGGATGCAAGTCCCTAATTAATTTTTTTGATAGTTATTCTTGGATGCCACCTTGATTTGATCAAGTTGAGCATGTCCATTGATTAGAGGGCTTTTAGTTCTCTTATGAGGTATCTCTTGGATGTATTTTGGAGTGTCTAATTATGGGTGCAAGGGCTTCAATTGTTGGTGCCTAAAGAGTCTCCTAAAGTAAGTTGGATAACTTAAGTTAATAGGAAATCCAATGCAAGTAGGACTTGTATTATATGATTGAATAGGATTCAATCCTTGTACCTATCTAAAGAGACTTCCCCTAAGGTTCCTAGAGCATCCAAACCAACAACCCTACATGCCAAAAGAGAAGTCCCACGCCCTCTCTTCCTCTGCCTTTCTCTCCCCTTGGGTGTCCCACACCCCCTTTCTCTTGGGATACGAATCCCAAGGAGCCCCATGCCCAAAGACTGTTGGATGCCTCTTTCTTGTTGGTTTCTAGCATCTGGTAGCAGCACATAACAAAAAAAAATTCTAGAGAAGAGGAGAAGAAGAAGATCAAAGAAAGAAATCAAGCGTTGATCGCGATCCAGACTTCGTTCAGATTCAGCAGGCTGAATTTTGGAGAATAAAAATTCAGATTAAAGAGGACTGTTACAGACTGATCCCAAATGAATACTCATAGAGGTCAGATACTTATGCGGCTAAGAGAGAACTTTTTCTCTTCTAGATCCAGATTTGAAGAAAAAGATTACGAAACAGGTATGTGATTTAATCACAATCTAAATTTCAGCATATGAGATAGATCAATGTGGTTTTATATTTTCATACATACATAATTCAGATTAAAAAGTATTTTAATCTTATTTTTTACTGTGGTATTTAGAAAATAAATTTTTAAAATATATATGCATGCACCAAACTTCAAATTCCAACAGGTGGGATCGAGCTTGATTTGGGTTCGAAGCATAGGTTTAGCTATCCGATCAATTGACAGATGTCGTTGGTTGCAAGGATGAAATCAGACCGACATTGGCCTATACTTGGGTTCCGGCATGAGTTTAGTTATCCGACTTACACTTGGGTTCCGACATGAGTTAGACCCAAATCATGGTTAAGCCATTTTTAGCTTCATTAAATAAGTTAGATTGAAATCAAAATTTAGTGATACTACATAGAGGGCTCTTGAAATTAATCCTAAAAAATTTGGGCACCTAAAGTGGTTGCCAGATTTTTCAGCCCATGCCTTTATTTTGACTTCACGCATGCCCTAACCCCCTCTAGGCGCTCCCCTCATTTCTCCACGCATGCTCTAACCTCCTTACCGCCCACCTCCACTTGCCAAGTGCATCCCCACCCACCTCCTTTCTTTCCTGTTCTATAGTGTATGTTCCCTAGATTAAAAAAAAGGAACAAACATCTATACAGAAAATATAAAACATAAAATCAGGGACAGTCAAACAATCAAAACCATTAGGTTCACAAAACAGATGCTGATTTCTTAGTTTATGAAAGTCTGGGGAGATCTCTTGAGTCTGTTTATCTGAAGCAACTACTGACCATAATTTTGCTAGCTGTCCAGAATGATATCATGTGTGATATCATAGGACTCAATTTGCAATTCTCAGCATGCATGGTATCATAGGGTTGCAGCATTGTTCTATCAGCTCAGCCAAAAATTCTGAGCATCCTTAGATTTTGTAATGTACGCAATAATCAGTTGACAGATACAATTTAAACTACTCAATTCATAATTTTTATGTTTATTATAGATGTATGATAATAAATAAAAAATGAACAGCCTCTTTGTCCTCGTGGAAGAGGTGTGATGAAGGTGTATATTTCTAAAAAGCAAGCAACATGCGGGTGTTACTTCTATCGTTGCCCCGATTAGCAAGTAAGTATTTTTTTTTCTTGCAAATAGGCTTCGAATTATTTGTATACTATCAATATGATTATTTAAATTTTGCAGAACCATGCTGAAAATTTTGTTTGGTTAGATGACTATGAAGGACCAAAGATTGCTTGGCCAGATGGTGTAATATAACAGGATCGAAGCAGGCACAACTTTAATTATCTGAAGTAGCTTGTTCTTGCTTGTTGTAGATGCAATGCATGTCTCATTTTCCTATTAATGTTGGTAGTATTTGCCATTTTGGTATGATGCATTCTATGTGGATAGCAGATTTTATATGTATAATCTTTCAAAACATTACTTTGGACAATGTATAAATCTATTGGTCATGTATGATGTTTAAGAGGATTTTATGTAATGAAATATTAGCTTTTTGAGAATTTTTGGATGGAAAAATCAAAGGCTGAAATTATTGTGACTTGGAGATCTTGTTTTATAATGTAATTTTTTTAGTTGTGAATTTCTCAGGTATCCCCATTCGTGTATCATTTTTTGATTATTTTGGACTAATAAGCCTGATGTGATTATTTTGAAGTGTATTTGTGATAGTGCTGATGGTTCAATTATTTGAAGCTGGTCTAGTTAGGAGCCACTATACTCTATTTGTTTTGGGGCACCGAGATGCGAGATAGCTTGATAATAAAATTTAAAGGGCATAATATTTACCATTAGGCAAGCTGGATAAGATCATAATAAATACTCCTACAAAATAAGGCTATGGCAGCAGTTTTCAACCACTATCGTAGCCCACAAAATCACTGTCATAGCTTACGGCAGCGGTTAGACAACTGCTGCCACTGTGACTGTCATCGTAGGCCCATGGCAGTAATTTTTTGGGATACGGCAATAATTATATCAACTGCTGCAATAGAAAGGTATGGCAGTAATTTTGCAACCGCTGCCATAGAGGCTATGGCAACACTTGTCCAACGACTGTCATAGCTAAGTTACGGCAGTGATTCTACCAACCGCTGTCGTAGTCTTTGATCGGTCAAAATGATCAATAGATAACGAACGGTGATTGACCGACAGGAGGGGGTGGTGGGTGACGGTCGGGCCTGCCGGGGCGATGGTGGTGGAAGGGGGTGACAGCAGTGGCTGCAAGCGACGATCGGCATCGATGGGTGGTGGCGACGACGGGCAACAATGGGTAGCCATCGATGGCTAGTGGGCGACGGCGACGGCGACGGCGATGGGGTCCTAGTAGAGAGAGATCGCGAAATACTCAGGCCCATGCTATTTCTGGTTGACTACTTAAGTTATTATATACAAGTCATTCATTTCTTCCACAATAGATGTAGGACTATCACAATCAACCATAGGTTGGACCTATTGCAGCGGTTATAGATAACTACTGCTACAGATCAGCCTATGATAGTGGTTATCGATAACCGTTACTGTATGTCCAATCTATGGCAGCGGTTGGTGATAACTGCTACCATAAGTAGGATATGGTAGTGGTTATACTTAACTGCTGTCATAAGTATGATATGGCAGCGGTTAGAAAATCACTGTCATAGACCTATAGCAGTGGTTATTACGCAACCGTTGCTTACAAGTAGAATATAATTTTTTTTTTTGAATATAGTATTGTTGGGTATAAAATACCCACAGTCGGAACCCACGGCGGAACCGCCATCAGCAAACGCGACTCCGCCCGGACTCCTACGGGAGCCGGGCTCCACCGACGACATCAGCACAGCTCCGCCCGGACTCCTACGGGAGCCGGGCTCCACCACCATCAGCAAGCGCTGCTCCGCCCGGACCCCTACGGGAGCCGGGCTCCGCCGCCAACATCAAAACAGCTCCGCCCGGACTCCTACGGGAGCCGGGCTCCGCTCTCAATATCAATCGCTGGTAAGCTCAATCCGGACTCCTATCAGAGCCGGACTTCACCCTTGACTTTGTTTGCAGCGCAGCTCCGCCCGGACTCCTACGGGAGCCAGGCTCCACCGACGACATCAGCGCAGCTCCGCCCGGACTCCTACGGGAGCCGGGCTCTGCCGCCATCATCACAGCTCCGCCCGGACTCCTACGGGAGCCGGACTCCGCCGCCGACATCAGAACAGCTCCACCCGGACTCCTACGGGAGCCGGGCTCCGCTCACGATGGCTCCGACCATTGCCGAGCTTCAATCGACAGATCCACGCCCCCTGACAGGCCCTCAAAACGGCCGCGACCCTGCTCCACCTCCTGTGGCGGACTCCACGCAGTATCATCATTCCCTGACAAGCCGCAGCAGCCATAGCCGCCCTGCTCCACTTCCTGTGGCGGACTCCGCACAGCTCCATTATCCCCTTGGCAGGCCACAGTAACGGCCACGAACCTGCTCCACCTCCTGCGACGGATACCATGCGATTCTCCTGACGACGGACGCTGCTCCACCCCTCATAACGGATTCCACGTGGCAAGTCGAGGTGATACCCACGTGTCTGCTCCATTATCTTTCGCAATCAATTCCCCTGACCATGGGCGGCCCACTATCAGGCAGTTACACACGTCGCCATCAGTCCGTTGCCTCCCCCGCCTATAAAAGGGGGGACTCAGATACGTTATTTTTTAAGCTCTTTTGCCTTATCTCAAAACTCTGCTAAATTCTCCGCTCGAGCACTCCATTCTTGTTGAGGCAGAGAACTGACTTGAGCGTCGGAGGATCTTGCCGGAGCAACCTCACCTCCGGTTTAGACTTCCCTTGCAGGTCCCGGTGGCGACCGCGGCTTCCTCAACTCCAGCTTCTCCAGCGCAGGCAGATTTTTGCACCAACAGGATTGGCGCTAGAGGAAGGGGCTGTGTCTTCGCGGCACCCTTGTTCTTGAAGGAGCGCTCAACGGAGCCACCTCCGGCCATCTCTCCGTCATCTACTCCTAATCCTCCCCGACGAGATCGACACCCGATGCCTCCGCACAGGGCGTCCACCCGGCGGTCCACGGCCTCCGCGGCCAGATCTCAAGCTCCGGCCTCCCCTCCCGTGTCTCAGCCAGCCCCTCCTCCCCCTCCGGCGACGGCGGTCGGCGCGGAGCAGTTTGACTTGCTGGCGCAGCAGGTCAAGGGCCTCGTCGAGGCCGTACAGGCGATGCAGCAGCAGCCGCCGCAGGCGTCAGCGCATCCGGAAGGGGCATCTCCGGAATGCCAGAACCCGACGGTGGGGCGGGCCACCTGGGCTAGCCGCCCCGTCCTTCCCGAGAAGGCGAATCCGAGGGTGGAGAGCCCTCAGTCGGACCACGGCTCCACCCCTGGGAGATTCCTGCCCCCGTTCTGCCAACGGACCCTCGAGACTCGAAGTCGAGAGGATTTCCTGGACCGGAGGCTCCAGGAGATGAACCGGCGGATCGAAAAACTCCGCCATGCGCCTCCCGCTTACGGTGAGGATATCTGCACTGATCCTCCCTTCTCCCAAATGATTATGCAGGAACCGATCCCGCCGAATTTCAAGCTCCCCCAGTTTGAAAGCTACGACGGGACGTCGGACCCGGTGGACCACCTGGAGGCCTTCCGAACAATGATGCTGCTTCATGGTGCCCCCGACGCCATCTTGTGCCGGGCTTTCCCATCTACTTTGAAGGGAGCAGCAAGAAACTGATACTCGGCACTGAAGCCGAGTACCATCTTCTCCTTCGACCAAATGAGCCACCAATTCGTGGCCCATTTTGTCAGCAGCCGACGTCCCCGGAAAGGTTCGGAGTCCCTCATCAACATCAAGCAGAGGGAAGGGGAGTCCATACGGGCCTACATCAACCGCTTCAACATCGCGGCGCTGGAGGTCCGGAACTTGGACCAGTCAGTGGCCATGGCCGCCCTGAAAGGTGGCCTTCAGAAGAATGATCTCTTGTACTCCCTGGAGAAGAAGTACCCCAGGGATTTCGCTGATCTGCTGGCTCGGGCTGAAGGATACGCCCGAGCGGAAGAGGCCTTCAAAATGAAGGATGAAGAGACTGCAAGGGAGCGCCAGGTGGGAGATTCTGGGAAGCCCGCAGTTGAGAAGAGGCCAAGGGAAGCCCGGCCTCGCTCCCGATCCCCTCCTGGGCACAAGCGCGCCCATACTCCACCCCGGGCACGCAGGCAGAGAAGCTCGGACAACAGGTTTCGGCGGGGTTCCCCACCAGGGAAGTTCCGCAGCTACGCCCCCCTCAACGCCTCGAAGGCCCAGGTACTGATGGAGGTCAGGGAGCTAATCCCTAGGCCGGAGAGGATGCGCACGCACCCCGGGAAGCGCAACCCCAACAAGTTCTGCCTCTACCACCGCGACCACGGCCACGACACCGAAGAGTGCATCCAGCTCCAGGACGAGATCGAGGAGCTCATCCGGCGAGGTCGGCTCGACAGATTCATCCGTCGCAGGCCTGAGGGTAGAGGAGACCGGCCAAGAGCCCTCCCACCGCCCGAACCGCAGAAGAGGGAGGAGCAGCCCGGGGATCGGCCTCCTATCGGGACCATCGACTCCATCGCCGGAGGGCCTCAAGGAGGAGCGGGAGAACTGTAAATGTATTGCCTACTGTTTCGTTTTGAATCTACTTTTCTTTCTAGCTAACGCACTCCTCCTGCTTAACGCGGATGTATTATGACTGGATATGACCTCTCCAAAAAACAACGGCCGTGTCAGGAACAGGAGGAGAACCTCGTCCTGACATGAGCAAAGTCAAAGGCCCGGTTCTTTTAGACCGGATGGGGGGAGAGGCCTTACAACGCCCTAATATGCCCCCACAGCCCTGTTAGGGACAGGAGGAAAACCTCGCCCTAACTTGAGCAAAGTCAAAGGCCCGGTTCTTTTAGACCGGATGGGGGGAGAGGCCTTACAACGCCCTAATGTGCCCCCACAGCCCTGTTAGGGATAGGAGGAAAACCTCGCCCTAACTTGAGCAAAGTCGAAGGCCCGATTCTTTTAGACCGGATGGGGGGAGAGGCCTTGCAACGCCCTAATGTGCCCCCATAGCCATGTCAGGAACAGGAGGAGAACCTCATCCTGACATGAGCAAAGTTGAAGGCCCGGTTCTTTTAGACCGGAGGGGGGAGAGGCCTTACAACGCCCTAACGCGCCCCCACAAGCCAGGCTGATGACGAGAACCTCGCCACCGGCTCAAGCGAAATGGAAGACCCGGACTCCTACGGGAGCTGGGTTCCGCCGCAAAGGTAGGCTTCACCCGGACTCCTACGGGAGCCGGGTTCCACCGCCAAGGTAAAGCTTCACCCAGACTCCTACGGGAGCCGGGTTCCGCCGCCAAGGTAAAGCTTCACCCAACTCCTACGGGAGCCGGGTTCCGCCGCCAAGGTAAAGCTTCACCCGGACTCCTACGGGAGCCGGGTTCCGCCGCCAAGGTAAAGCTTCACCCGGACTCCTACGGGAGCCGGGTTCGGGTTCCACCGCCAGGTAAAGCTTCACCCAGACTCCTACGGGAGCCGGGTTCCGCCGCCAAGGTAAAGCTTCACCCGGACTCCTACGGGAGCCGGGTTCCGCCGCCAGGTAAAGCTTCACCCGGACTCCTACGGGAGCCGGGTTCCGCCCCAAGGTAAAGCTTCACCCGGACTCCTACGGGAGCCGGGTTTCGCCGCCAAAGTAAAGCTTCACCCGGACTCCTACGGGAGCCGGGTTCCGCCGCCAGGTAAAGCTTCACCCGGACTCCTACGGGAGCCGGGTTCCGCCGCCAGGTAAAGCTTCACCCGGACTCCTACGGGAGCCGGGTTCCGCCGCCAAGGTAAAGCTTCACCCGGACTCCTACGGAGCCGGGTTCCGCCGCCAAGGTAAAGCTTCACCCGGACTCCTACGGGAGCCGGGTTCCACCGTCAAGGTAAAGCTTCACCCGGACTCCTACGGGAGCCGGTCCCCGCAGGTAAAGCTTCACCCGGACTCCTACGGGAGCTGGGTTCCGCCGCCAGGTAAAGCTTCACCCGGACTCCTACGGGAGCGGGTTCCGCCGCCAAGGTAAAGCTTCACCCGGACTCCTACGGGAGCCGGGTTCCGCCGCCAGGTAAAGCTTCACCCGGACTCCTACGGGAGCGGGTTCCGCCGCCAAGGTAAAGCTTCACTCGGACTCCTACGGGAGCCGGGTTCCGCCGCCAAGGTAAAGCTTCACCCGGACTCCTACGGGAGCCGGGTTCCGCCGCCAAGGTAAAGCTTCACCCGGACTCCTACGGGAGCCGGGTTCCGCCGCCAAGGTAAAGCTTCACCCGGACTCCTACGGGAGCCGGGTTCCGCCGCCAGGTAAAGCTTCACCCGGACTCCTACGGGAGCCGGGTTCCGCCGCCAAGGTAAAGCTTCACCCGGACTCCTACGGGAGCCGGGTTCCGCCGCCAAGGTAAAGCTTCACCCGGACTCCTACGGGAGCCGGGTTCCGCCGCCAAGGTAAAGCTTCACCCGGACTCCTACGGGAGCCGGGTTCCGCCGCCAAGGTAAAGCTTCACCCGGACTCCTACGGGAGCCGGGTTCCGCCGCCAAGGTAAAGCTTCACCCGGACTCCTACGGGAGCCGGGTTCCGCCGCCAAGGTAAAGCTTCACCCGGACTCCTACGGGAGCCGGGTTCCGCCGTCAGGTAAAGCTTCACCCGGACTCCTACGGGAGCCGGGTTCCGCCGCCAAGGTAAAGCTTCACCCGGACTCCTACGGGAGCCGGGTTCTGCCGCCAAGGTAAAGCTTCACCCGGACTCCTACGGGAGCCTGGTTCCGCCGCCAAGGTAAAGCTTCACCCGGACTCCTACGGGAGCCGGGTTCCGCCGCCAAGGTAAAGCTTCACCCGGACTCCTACGGGAGCCGGGTTCCGCCGCCAAGGTAAAGCTTCACCCGGACTCCTACGGGAGCCGGGTTCCGCCGCCAGGTAAAGCTTCACCCGACTCCTACGGGAACCGGGTTCCGCCGTCAGGTAAAGCTTCACCCGGACTCCTACGGGAGCCGGGTTCCGCCCCCAAGAAAGACTTCGCCCGGGCTCCTAAGAAAGCCGGGCTCCATCCGCCACTTCGCCAGCAAGGGTTAAAAACGATGGCGAGGCTCGGCCACATGACGAGATCGATGGAAGGGAAGAGCCCTTTCCCACGGCGACCTCTAAGCCAAACAGTCCAAACAACGAGAAAGGGTCAACGAACGACAATATTAGTGCTACGCGCGGACAAGGTAACACAAAATGCCTTTTTCTCATTTCCGATATATGTGCTACAGGGCCAGGACGGCCAGAAAAAGAGGACAAAACGACAAGAAAAGAAAAGGGGGGCAGCTACAAAAAGGGGGTGACTACTAAAGAACTCTAAGGAGGTCCTGCTCCCTCTAACATAGGATGATCACCTCCATCCCCCGACCAGGACTGCCTCAGGGTCTCCACCATTTCCTCTAGTTCTTCCTTCTTTTGCAGCATATCCTGGAGCGCCTGACGAAGTCGCCGACTCTCAGCCTCCGCTTCCCGATGCCACTTCCGCAAAACTTCGGACTCCGCTTCTGCATCCGCGACGGCCTTCTGCTCAAGTCCCAGTTGAATTTTTACTTGTTGAAGCTCAGCCGTCTTCTCCCCAAGTGAGACAGAGATCCCCTCGACGGTGCCTCTCAAGGCTCGAAGCTCTTCGTGTCTTGGGCGTTCGTAAGCTGCGCCCTGGTAACCAGCTGCTTCTGAAGACGAACGACCTCGTCCGCCGCCTGCCGAAATCTCCTCTTATGCTCTTCCACTTGCCGGCGCCAGCTAGCCCGCTGCACGTCGTGGCTCATTTCGGCGTCTTGAAGCTGCTTCTGGAGGTCGGAGACCCTCTGCGACCATTTTTGGGCATCGTCAGCCCGCACTAGGGTCCGGGATGAGTTTCCTTCCAGCTGGCCAATCCTCCTCTGCGCAGCTGAAAGCTCCATCTTAAGGGCGCTGATCCTGGCTTCTTGAGCCCAAGTTCGGTCACTGGCGCTCTTCTTACATTCCTCAAGCTCTTTTGTGAAGCTCGCCTTCCTCCGACTGTAGTCCATGATCGCCTTCACTTGAATACTCCTGAAGTGGGCGACCTCGGCAGCGGCCTCGGAGTAGCATTTTTTCGTCTGACGGAGCTCGCCTTCCGACTTCTTCAGCTTCCTTGTCAAGTGGAGGACCTCCTTTTTCAACCGTCGGATAGTGGACTTCAGCGGGACCCCCAGGGGCAAGGGGAGTGCTTCAGCGAGACACTGCCATCGGAAGAGGCAAGCGTCAAAGACCGATTCGTTACAAGAAGAAGGGCCGGAAAGAAGGAGCAGAGGGAGAAAAAAATCATCCACAAAAAGAAATTCGGCTTTTTAATTGATCTTGAAGACAAATGAAAAGGAAGCATGACAACAAAAGAAAGATACAGGGTCGGAGGTCTCAGACCTCGGGAGCGGGGGGTGGAGAGTTCGGCGCGGGGGGTGCAACTGCTGTGGCGGCGGGCGAAGGGCCGGCCTCGTCGTCGGACTCCTCCAAGAATTCGAGGCCAAGATCGGGATATCTGCTGGCCACCTTCTCCCGGCAAAGCTCAAACCCTTTGGTAAATGCCTCCAGGCCGAACTGGACGTTCAGCTCCCTCATCTCCGCGGAGGCCTTGAACTCCTCCACCGCAAGGGTCCTGGCCTCCGAGACCAGAACCGGAGTTTGCTCGGCCAGATGGGCGACCTCGGCCTCCGCCTTCCTCACCGACTCCTCCAGGCTCCATCTCTCCTCCTCCCGGGCTTGTCTTTCCTCTTCCCGGTCCTGTCTCTCTCTCTCCAGGGCCTCCCGGAGGGCGGCCACCTCGGCCGTCTTCGCTTGAAGATGGGCAGCCTCGTCCCGACAGTGCTCCTCCGCTCGGAGAAGGTCCCTTCTCGTGCGGCCCGACGCCTCGACGTAGGCGAAGAGCTGGTGCCCGATCTGCAAGGACGGATAGAGAATTACAACAAAGACCGAACAACCATGCAAATAAACATCCGCTTACCTCAAGAAAGGATCCCAGAGTATCCCAGGCCCGCTGCTCGGGATCGGCATGGTCGATCCTCTCCACGACATCGGGCAGAATGCAGCCGTCAGCAGCCGCCTGATCAGAGCCTTGTCGTTGAAGGGGTTCTCCGATCCCCCCTCGGAGCAGACGGACTCGTCCGCAGCAGTTCGGTGGCCGCTCGCCCTGCGGGCCACCGATTTCCTTCTCTTCCCCACGGTGGGTGCCTCCGTGGGGCGGACCTCCGGAATGGGGACCTCGGTCAGTGGGCTCCTTGGGGGAGCCCGGGGGACCACTGGTTCGGCATCCGAAGGAATGTCGATGGCCGGGGTTGCCTGGACGGGCGCGACCAAGCTCGTCTCTCCCACCTTGGCCCTCTTCGCTGAGCCAGAGGTCGTCGCGCCCTTCCTCTTCTGGGCTCTCATGGACTTGGCGAGCATCCGCGTGGCTTCGGCGTCCATTGCTAAAGAAAAGGAGGGGGGGAGAGAAGAAGAAGAAAAAGAAGCAACATCGATCAGTCCGGAGTCAAAAAAAAAAAAAAAAAAAAAAAGAGAGAGAAGAGAAAGAAGAGAGAGAAAAGGAAGAGGAGAGAAAAAATAAACAAAAAGAAGGCGAGAAAAGATAAATACTTGCTGGATCCTGGGGGCTCAGGCCGATGTTGAAAAGAAGCTGCTCCCTCAGAAGGTTAGGAAGGGAAGGAGCGGGGTAACTCAGAAGCTTCTGGGCGGCCTGGGGGTCGTCCTCTCCCAGGCTGGGAGCCCGACGGATGGAATCCCTCAGAGCCCCCCAACGGGGCAGACCTAGTTCTAAGGTCGGGCAGTAGACAAAGAGGAATTTTTCCTTCCAGTTGTGAATCGAAGAAGGGGCGCCCTTCAGCAACCCCTTCTTACCGAACTGGGGGGAGAAGTACCACCAGTCCTTCGCTGAAGGATGGCGTTTGAAGGTGTAGAAATGTCTGAATAAGGAGAGGGATGGCTGGACCTCGGCTATATGGCAGAGAGAGAGAAACCCTATCAAAAATCTAAAGGAATTCGGGGCAACAGAAGCAAGTGAAATATCTAAAAAGCGAAAGAAGGCGGCGACGAAGTTTGGGAGCGGAAGCCGAAGCCCGGCACGAAAGGCCTCCTGGTACAGGCAAAAGCGGTCGGGAGGGGGAGCGCTGGCCCTATCAGAGGGGCCAGGAAGCTCTAGGTCGTACTCCGCAGGGACCCCGTATCGAGCCCTTATCAGGAGAAGTTCGTCCGGAGTCGACGAACACGAAATGGCTCCGGCGCGAAAACCGGGCGAGGCCCTGCCCCGAGCGCGGGTTCATCCGCGGAAACGGAGGCCTGGGGGTTCGAAGCAGAAGAACTCCCAGAACTTACGGGGACAGAAGATTCAGAAGACATTTTTTCTCGGGGGAAAACCTAAAGGGCCCTAGAAAGGCAAATCGAGAGGGGAACGAAACGCCAAAGGTCAACCCGGAGGAAGACACGAAGAGAATGAAAAGACGAAAGATCCCTAGGCGGTGAAAAGAAGATGGACACTAACCTATCTTGCTCTGAGGACCCGGGGGGCGAGGGACGGAAGGCGCCTACGGCTCGAAAGGGCGTTCGCGAGAGCAGACTCTCGGGGAGATGACAGACGCCAGCGAAGATCAAAAATGGAGTAGGACGCCTGAAGGGGGAGGACGGGTTTAAATAGACCCTGGGATCCGGTGCCATAATGATCTCGAATCCCCTCAGGCCAGTCCGCGCTCGACACGTGTCCCACTCTCCGCGGCAGACGACTAAAGGCGGCTGGCGGTTGGCAGGGCCATAATTGCACCGTACCTAGGACAGCGTACCTGCGGGGTCTTCGAAGCGTCCCCTCGTACCGCCCCAATTCGAAAAGACTCCGGCACGCGCTCATTTAATGCCAAAATATCTGGGAGCGGCAGGGCGCGGGATTCGAAGGGATGGTTCTGGCTGTACTTCTGTGTACTTCCTTCGTTTGAAATTCAAAACTCGGATGTAGGGGGACTGGTGTTGGGTATAAAATACCCACAGTCGGAACCCACGGCGGAACCGCCATCAGCAAACGCGACTCCGCCCGGACTCCTACGGGAGCCGGGCTCCACCGCCATCAGCAAGCGCTGCTCCGCCCGGACCCCTACGGGAGCCGGGCTCCACCGCCAACATCAAAACAGCTCCGCCCGGACTCCTACGGGAGCCGGGCTCCGCTCTCAATATCAATCGCTGGTAAGCTCAATCCGGACTCCTATCAGAGCCGGACTTCACCCTTGACTTTGTTTGCAGCGCAGCTCCGCCCGGACTCCTACGGGAGCCAGGCTCCACCGACGACATCAGCGCAGCTCCGCCCGGACTCCTACGGGAGCCGGGCTCTGCCGCCATCATCACAGCTCCGCCCGGACTCCTACGGAGCCGACTCCGCCGCCGACATCAGAACAGCTCCGCCCGGACTCCTACGGGAGCCGGGCTCCGCTCACGATGGCTCCGACCATTGCCGAGCTTCAATCGACAGATCCACGCCCCCTGACAGGCCCTCAAAACGGCCGCGACCCTGCTCCACCTCCTGTGGCGGACTCCACGCAGTATCATCATTCCCTGACAAGCCGCAGCAGCCATAGCCGCCCTGCTCCACTTCCTGTGGCGGACTCCGCACAGCTCCATTATCCCCCTGGCAGGCCACAGTAACGGCCACGAACCTGCTCCACCTCCTGCGACGGATACCATGCGATTCTCCTGACGACGGACGCTGCTCCACCCCTCATAACGGATTCCACGTGGCAAGTCGAGGTGATACCCACGTGTCTGCTCCATTATCTTTCGCAATCAATTCCCCTGACCATGGGCGGCCCACTACCAGGCAGTTACACACGTCGCCATCAGTCCGTTGCCTCCCCCGCCTATAAAAGGGGGGACTCAGATACGTTATTTTTTAAGCTCTTTTGCCTTATCTCAAAACTCTGCTAAATTCTCCGCTCGAGCACTCCATTCTTGTTGAGGCAGAGAACTGACTTGAGTATCGGAGGGTCTTGCCGGAGCAACCCCACCTCCGGTTTAGACTTCCCTTGCAGGTCCCGGCAGCGACCGCGGCTTCCTCAACTCCAGCTTCTCCGGCGCAGGCGGATTTTTGCATCAACAAGTATAATTTTAGAATTTAAAGTTTATCTTTATCATTTATTATCTAAATAATTATAACTAGAGTATCATCATAAAAATCTGTCTCGATCAGACAGCCATAGATATGTCGATTATTAAAATTTAATTTCGACGATCACGAACGACTGCATGATAATCTGTTAGATAGAGACCATCAATAGATCCAAAAATTTTTAATGATAATTTTGATGATATTTGTATTACACTATAAAAATTTTACTTCAATCAGACATTATTATCATGATCAATTTAGTATGGGATGATTTGTATCGTTAAATAAAAAATGAGTGATGAAAAAGCCAAACAATGTTCGATTATAAAGTAATTTTTTAGATAAATGATTTTTACTACTACTTTGATCGTTTGTACGGTGATGATCGTAAAATTCAAATCATATATATATGAACGATCTAAAACTATATGTCGCTTGCTACTTATTCTTAAATTTCTTAAGTAATATTGTACTTTTGCTTTTGTAAGATGTGCTCAATTGGATTCCAACATATATGCATTGTTTGAATTTTATGATGATCACCATACAAATGATTAAAGTACTAATAAAGATCATTTATCCAAAAAATCATCTCAATCGGACATCGATTGGCCTTGGGATCACATGTTTTTCATTTAACAGCCAAAATCATCCCATGCTAAATTGACTATGCTAATGATGTCTGATTGAAGTAAAATTTTGAAAGTATGCTACAAATATCATCGAGATTATCGTCGTAAATTTTTGGATCGATCGGTAGTCTCTATCTATCATATCATCGTGCGGTCATTCGTGACCGTCGAAATCGAATTTTAATGATCGACAAAGCTAGAGCTAGCGGATCGAGGCAGTCTTTTATGAGAATACTCTAATGATAATTATTTAGATAATTAATAATAAAAATATACTTAAAATTTGATTTTACTATTATAGGTTCATGTAATCATCCAAAATTGTTTGTAAGTATCGATTAATTTTTTTAAAACTCCAATTTGAGAGGTAAAATGATATATTTTTCGTAAAAGCATCGTTGCAGCTACGTAGATCTCAAAAAATTATATGAAATAAAAAAAATCGCTGAAATCCGATCTCTGAATCAAAGTTATGGAATAATAAAAGTTTTTACCTACGACAGCGATTACTGTAACCGCTGCCATAGGTCTGACCTACCTCAGTGGTTATTTTATAACCGCTGATCTATGGTAGCAGTTACTCGTAACCGCTACGGTAGGTATAACCTACAGTAGCAGTTACAATAACCACTACTGTAGGTCCGACCTACAGCGGCAGTTATCCGTAATCATTACCGTAGGTTTGGTGCCTATCATAGTGGTTATAATAACCACTACCACTACGGTAGTGTTTATTTATAATCGCTGTAGTAGGTAAAACCTACGGTAGTGATTACAGTAAGTAACTGCTGCTATAGATGCACTTACGATAACCGCTGCTGCAGTTATAATAACTGCTGTCGTAAGTCGGACGAATAACCGCTCCATAGGTTCTATGATAGTGATTTTAGAAATTACTGTCGTATAAATAATATCATGATTTCTTTTTATAGTAATGAAAATTATCCATTATTATCTAAATGAGTTTACTTTCATTCTTTTCCATCACTTTAGATTCCATATAGGCGATCTAAGGACATAGAAAAGGAGATGAAGAAATATGTGGTTGCTTAGAATAGAGCTATGAAGCTATATATTTACCGCCTGCAGCATAATCGCTGCCGCAGTTATAATAACTACTGCCGTAAGTCGGATGAATAACTGCTCCATAGGTTCTATGACCGTGATTTTAGAAATTACTGCCGTATAAATACTGTTATGGTTTTTTTTTATAGTAATAAAAATTATCTATTATTATCTAAATGAGTTTACTTTCATTCTTTTTCATCATTTTAGATTCTATATAGGCGACCTAAGGACATAGAAAAGGAGATGAAGAAATATGTGGTTGCTTAGAATAGAGCCATGAAGCTATATATTTACCGCCACTCTGCAGGCGGCATTTCTCCGAGAAGCACAAGATTAGAAGAGCTGAAAGTGGAGGACCCATTGATTACAGGAATGTGTCTGGAGTAGGTGACCTTGCTCAAACCATCCTGTTTGGAGATTGTGCTGCAATAAACATACCATACTGCACAGTCTATTTATGCTGTACGGCTTATGACGGCTGATGACTTTGTGAGCTTATGACAACCATGACAGAGTTTCAGCTGGAATCTATTTAAAGGTGCAGAAGCTAGGCAACATACAATACTATTTGCACTATGAAGTATGAACTACATATGAACTAAGTATAAACTATGAAGTATGAATATGGTAAATATATATAAATAAACACCATTTGCACTACAGTCAACGTACAATAGTATTACTCAACAAGAAGTTCTGGTTGCAAGTACTAAAAAAAAAAAAAATAATATTTTTACAAACAATACTTGCAAAATGAATCATGAACATGATGAAGCACAAACAAAATGAACCATACAACACCAATAAAAACAGCAGATATTGATTTATCCATGTCGTCGATCCATCTGTTAACAAAAAATAAAGATTGTCATTAGCAACAATGTTAAAAAAAAATTTTATAAAGTAATAAAAAAATTGACCATACTAATAAATGATTGGACAATATATTACCTCTAAACAGCAACGTATTGTATGACCATACTTATTGTAATATCCACATCGATACTTCCGTATTTCAATATGAGACTTCAAGTGCTTTTTCGGTGCTCCTTTGCTACTCACAAGAAGAAGATCAAGAACCTTATGAGAAGTAACATTATCTCCATCGAGATCTTCACTATGGAAACTTAAAAGTTGATGATTATTACAAATACTTAATGCTTTCATTGATTATGCATTATTGCTAATATTTCATCATAGTGCTTTTCAGACTTGGATGCTTCATAAAATATCTGATTTTCAATTCTCATCGAATACTGATATCTAATCGATTGCTGGGATGCATGGTGTATGCTTGAATGCCTGTTTGATGAAATTTTTATTTTGATATTTTTTGTCTAATGAGACCATATGCAGCATAAAGGAATCTTTGTATATCCCAAATGATTCAAAACATTAAAAATATAACTACAAAGTATCCTCTCTGCTTGTAATTTCAAGCAACTACATGTAATATTTTCAATACTATCATCAAATATACAATCAACTTTAGCTATAATTTCATCGTCTTTTGCTACAATGAAAGCCAATCACTACAAGAAATATCACTACTAGTGACAGCTAATTGCTGTCGCTAATAGTGGTTTTACCGTCGGTAATAGTATTAGCGATAAAATGCCATCGCTAATTGGTGGTCGGAAAAACTCTAATCGCTAATTACTACTATAAGCGATGGATTTTTTAGATGTCACTAATAATAGCTATTAGTGATAGTATTTGTGACAATAAAATTTCAGCGCTATTTTTTTATTTTTAAAAAAAAATTTAAAAAAATTAGCGACGGCTATTTTACCGCTAAGTATTAGCGACAGCTAGAGCTGTCTTTAATACCATCGATAATAGTTAATTTTATTTTTTAAAAAAAATTATAATAATATTTTTAAAATTTATTTTAATTAATTACAATCAATTATAGTTTCTAACATCTGTTATAATTAAAATTCAAAGATAATATAATAATTATAAATAAAAAAATAATTATATTATATTAAAAATATAAATTATATAATTTTACAAGCAGTATCAAAAAATATATAATACATTAAAATAAAAGAAAATCAGATCAGATCCTCCTCCTCATCCTCCTACTTCTTTTCAGCAGCTGATAGATGAGAGCTGGATGTCTCAGTATTCTGAAACGAAGAAAATAAAGCATTATTAATAAGTTTCAATACAAAGGTGTATCTTTCGATATGGAGGCATATCTTTCGATATACTCCTTCGATTCTTGATCAAATTATTTCTATACATTTCATTCGATAATAGAGAGCTATAGATATCTCTGATCCATCAATTGGATAGTTAAATTAAATTTTTAGTCCCTAGATCTCCTTCTCTGACTTAAGCCTACATATGTAAAGCTTCTAAATATGAAAACTTAAAATAAGTAAAAGAGTTTAATAATAGAATTATCCGATGTGATGGTTGAGACAATAAGCCCAGCTTATCGCGTAGCTGTGGGTCTCAGAGAATCTTCACGACCGTATCACGAATGGCATCCTAGAAACTCTGAGATTGCTAGCTCAAAAGCCTCTGCACAATCTTCTCCACGTGCATATCGCTCCAAGTCTAGAACGTCGAGGTCTGTGAGGATGTCGAAGAGTATCAAGCCACTGGAGGGTCGAAGATGTGGTCGAATCTTATGACCCAACTCCTACTCACCCTTCCAATGACCTTGAGCCATCCCTCAAGATCAAGGAGGGGCTGAGTGGATAGGTCATCGTCGTGCCATGCAACAATGTACTCTGCATAATCCATTTATACAGTTCAAAAATAAATTAGTTCTAATATATATTATTAGATGTATGCCCTAGAAGTCAATTAGATCGATATATTAATTATTTCTAAAACATAATTTTATACTTAATTAATTGTTTCCAACCAATCTTTGAAGCAGAGTAGTATATCAATTATTTCACCGATCATCCTACTTCTCTTTTCATCCAAAACTCATCGATCTGCACTAAAAATAGATTTCAATACTACTGTGGATATCGGCACAGCTAAAATATTACGTGTAATGACGAACATTACAGGATATTGATTTTTAATACTTTTTCACCATGCTAACATATCAAGATTTTCTATTTGATTTTCATCATATGCAGATTGAAGATCATTTTGTAAATAAAATTCAAGTTCACTACTTAAAGATGAAGATGAAGATGAACTTGAAGAAACATGTGTATGTCTCCTATGTACAATGAATAATAAAATAGATGATGAATAAGAAATACTAGAAGAAGAGGCGAATATTTGTGAATGAGAAGCACTAGATCCATGAATCTTATTATCATATAAAGCATAAATATCATAAAAAAGTTGGTTTACTTCAGTTTTAACGGGTTCAGGATTTTGATTCACTTTTTTATAATATGCATCAAGTAAAATCAAAATATCACTTAATTTAACACATGGATTAAATGTACAGTAGCTAATTTATTTATAGAAAATATCATGTTCTAATACTCATTCCATTTAGATTTTATTTTATAAATAATAGGCTCTATAAAATATCATTATATTTACATTGTGCAAATTTTGGCTAATAAGATATGTTTGTTGTAAAAATGAATAAGAGGTTAGATAATAAACACTAAAAAGAATTTTAATGGTATTATAAAAACTAACTAATTTTTTTTTCAAAATTTTATCTTTGTTTCAATCAGTTTCAGTTAATGTAAAACCTAATTCGCGATCATTAATATGTATACTTAATAAATTTTTATATAAATATGCATCATGTATCATTGTATATATCGAGTTTCAACGAGTAACTGCATCAAGTTTAAATTTTTTAAAATATTTACTATGATCTATGTATATTTGTTTAAATTTTTGAAGTCTTATTTTTGAAGCTTGAATAAAAAAAATTATATTTTTAATTTTCAGAATAATATCTTGAACCATACCCATACCAGATTGAATAGAGTTTTAAAATATGATATACATATCTAATATATAATAAATTTTTATTTAGAATGGGATGCAATGAGTCTTTCAATAATCTAAGAGAAAAATTATTATTAGATATATTATCAAAAATAATAGATATAATTTTATCATTAATACATATGTATATACAGTTTGATAAATAGCATTAAAATTTATTGTCCAGAATGTCAAAAATCAAAAGCACGAAAAGCAAGAATATATTTATTTAATAGCCAATCATTATCAATATAATAAGTAGTAATAGCAATAAAATAATAACTATCAATAAATACCATCTAAATATCAATAGTTAATGATACTTTTGAATTTAGGATAGAGGGAGTTCTAATTAAATTTTATTTTATTATTAAAAAATTAGTCATAGTTACTTTTCTAAATGTACGTCTGCTAGTTTTTAAATTTTATTTCATTACTAAAAAATTAGTTATAGCTATGTTTCTAAATGTGTGTCTACTAGTTTTTCTATAAGTAGGTTGTAGGGCTAACTGAACATACTCTTCAAAATTAAAAGACTCACATAAGTTAAAAGATAATTCATCCTTAACTATCCATTTGACCAATACTTTCTTTTGATTTTTATGATTATATACAAAACTACCTATAAGACTATTCCTTCGTATATTAAGGTACTTTAAAGATGAGCATCACTCATAATATGGCTCTCTTGATGTCTCTTCAAATGGTCAATTCCTCCACTACTAGCACAACTATATAATATGGTATATTTTTTATATTTTACTTTTAAAACTTTGTCTACCATAACTCTTTCAAAGTCATTCCATATGGCACTAGTCCTCTTACGGAAAGAGAGGTAGAGTTTTGACCTTTAGTATTGGTTTCAGAAGGAATAAAAATAGTAATTTCTTCTTTCTCTGAAACTGAGGGAATGTCAAAATGACTCTTATCAAAAGATATCATATCTAAATATGAGTTATACAAATAAAAAAAATTTACCAAACAAAAAAATTGAGTAGAGGTAAGCCGTAGGTAAAGACTTGTGAGCTTTCTCTTGTGCTCCTCACTCCTCCTTAGGACCTCAACAAAGACCTCCAAGGCTCTAATAGATGAACTAATCCTCCTCTTGTATAACACTTGAATACTTGCTAATTACTAATTACTAAATATCAAATACTTACTAAATATTGCTAGAAGAAAATGAGTAATAGTAAAGAAGGAGAGGAGAGTTGATTTGGTATGGTGAAAATGAAAGAGGAGAAGGGTATTTATAGGAATCTAATATTTTTATTTTCCTAAAATATCCCTCAAATTAACCATTTTATAACTGTTGGGAGGGTTAAAATGGTAAAAAATTCAAAAATAACCGTTATCAATCCAAAAAAATAAAAAAAGATTGAACCTTACGGGCCAGGCCTGACCTGTAATGGCATTAAACGGGCCATACCAGGCACGGCCCATAATGGTGCTAAACGGGCCGTGCCTGGCACGGTCTGTAACGAGCTTAAATGGGCAATGCCTGGCATGACTCATTTGAGCTGATTTTTTTTAAAAAAATAAAAGAACCACCCATCAGGCCAGCATACCATCCATCAGGCCCGTGGGTCTGATGAGCCATAAGCCGTGCTTGGCACGGCCCGCCAGACCCCAGGCCTAGGGCCGTGCCAGGTCGAGGTTTGGGGTAAATGGGCCGTGCCTGGCACGACCCATTTGGACCGTGGCCTAATGGGCCTGGGTCGGGCTGTGCCGCGCACGGCCTAGTGCCTATGTACACTTTGATTTGGGCCTTACCATAAGGATAAGTGTGGTCATGGTTAAGACTATTAGGTTATGTGTGTTTTGACTCGTGTCGGATTTATGATCATATATATGTATGAATATTTGAAAATATTTATTTTATTTAAGTGAGCATGAAATATATCTTTATATTTATTTATTGTATTATTTTTTAACATCATATCATATGATAATATCTAGAATGTTTAATTGAGATATTCATTACTTACTGGACTGTCTAGCTCATTATCTTTCTATTTTATTTTTTAAATTCAGATTCTTAATTGCAAATATGGGTATTATTTTGGGAGTAATCTAAAAATAAAAGTCGACAATATAGATTTATTATGATGTCTTTATAAGATTATTATTTGAGATGTAATTGATGTAAGATCTTGGAATATTGTTGGAAATTTGTGATTGATTAAAGTTAATTTTAGCTAGTTAAATTTTGATCTTAATTTATTATGACTTCTGCTGTAATGCATTGATATCATTTTTGAAATGTCTTGCATGCTTGTGGAGAGATTTTTCAAAAATATTTGATGGTCATAACCATCGACTCACGATCTCAAATCGAAGATATGACAAAATATCTGCCCTATTATAATTATGCTACGTAGATCAATTAGCTACCACGATGTACTCCACGTCAATTTTACTACACCGCATGCGGTGCATAAAGAATTACTCCTGTATTATAATGTTCGGGTTACTATCAGCCCACTTCACTTTGTTCAAAAGACTATCAAAGTTTTTAAATTAAATCCCATAAATCCTAAATTCAATCCTAGTCCTCTCCTCCTCTCTTACCTTCTCTCCTCTCAGTCTCTTAGGGCCATCGATACTTTAGACGACGATGGTTTACCCATAGGATAGAATCATGCATGGAATATGATGAATCCATTTTGCACGTAATTTCATTTTGCTGATCACCATGTAATTAATAATTGAATCATTTTTATTTGATATCTACTTGTGAAATAATAAGATGTCAACTTGGACCGACTCCTTACATGTCCTAAGCGCCTTTTTATTGCACTCTACTGCATTGCAAATTTCTCTAGTTGCAGAATAACCATGACTATTATTCATCCAATTAGTTTTTTGCTAACATATATATATATAGCTATTTTCTTGTTATTGGCCAGGGCTTCCGATTAGACTCCAATTCTGGCACAAAGTAGTATATATTCCATACAAATTGTTCCACCTCCATGATTGCCTCTTTTCTTGTTTGTGAAGTATAATGCAAGCTTGTGCTTTCTATTTCAAGAAAAAAAAGGAAAAAGGGAAACAAAAGTTTCTTATTGAATGATGATTGGCATTCTTCTCTCTTTGAACTCCTCCCCTCTGATGAAAGGGTAGACAACAACTTCACAATCAAATCTCAACCAAATCTTTTACTGCGTTGGGCTCTATTATCTTGGATGGATCTATCTATAGCTTACTACTACTTATCCAAGTTTACTCAAGCATAGATCCTTTGTAGTGCCTGTATGTCATTGTAGAGCGCATGCCATTAGAAAGCAGATGGCCATCAAATAAGATAGTCTATCTGTGCATATCGTATCATATATATTTGATAGTCATTCATCTTCTAATCGTGGCCATCTAGAAATGCAAAGCACTCTGTGGTATGTAGACCCCATCACACTCAGGGGCGGCTGAAGGGCAAGGCCACCGAAGCCCTTGCCTTAGGCCCCCACCCCCAGGAGGCCCCCCGCTCGGCGCTCGCTCGCATCCGGCATCGCGGTCCAGCCTCCGCCTCCGGTGTCCCGGTCCAGGTGTCCAGCCTCCACCTCCGGCGTTCTGGTCCCGCCTCCAAGCCCTCCACGCTCCATCAGTGACCGCATCCCGGCGTCCCGATCCCGTCTCCCGGTCTCTGACATCCCGGTCCCGCCTCCAAGTCCAGTCGCGGTCCAGCCTCCGCCTCCACGCTTCCACCTCCGGCCGTCCGGCATCCCACCGTCCCAGTCCCGCCTCCACGCTCCATCAGTGACCGCATCGGCCGATCGACGCATCCCAGCGTCCCGATCCCGCCTCCGCCTCCATGTCTCTGCCTCCGGCGTCCCAGTCCCGTCCCGCCTCCAAGTCCACACTCCACGGCTCCACCAGTCCCGGTCTCTCCGGCCCGGCAAGGCGGCAAGGCAAGAGCAAGACTACCAGGGGGCAGGGTCCAGGACTAGGAGCCAGGAGGTGAGGAGGTCCAGCCATCCAAAACCACCACAGCTCGTCGGCTCCACTCCACTCCACACCACAACCGTCCAGGTCCAGCCGTCCAGGACCACCACCGGTAAGTTTCTTCATTTTTTTTTATTTTTCGGCACTCCCCCTCCACCCCGCTTGGTGCGTCGGGCCGGCGGGCCGCCGGTCCGCCTTCGTTTCTCGAAAGCCAGAGCCCGGAAGAAGGCCCCTCTCTGGCCCCTGCTGGCAGGGGCGGCTCAACATATTTGGAGGCCTAAAGCTAAAAACTAAAATATAATTATTTAATTAAAATTTATATAAATTTTTTATTAAATTTTTATTTTTTTAACTTTTTGAGATGCAAAATTTTAATTAAATTTTTATAATCAAGTTCTCCTAATATTTCTTTTTCAATTGATAATATAGCCTATCCATTTAATCTTTCTTGAGACATTGTTGATCTTAAGTAAGATTTTATTAATTTTAATTTTAAAAAACTTCTTTCTGCCGAAGCAACACTTACTGAAATTGTTAATATTATTCTAAAAGTAATATATATATTTGAAAAAGAGTCGAGTCATCTTATATGATTGAGTATATCCATTGGACTGTTATCTTCCACTTGTATAATTTTTTTTAAAATTTTTAGCTCTGAAAATAAATCTAAACCATCAATATCAGAGCAGTTATTATATTTTAAAGAACACTCAAGATTAAGACAATATTCTTTCAAACTATCATTATCTAATGACTTCAATTTTTTACCACTAAATAGAAAACCAAAAATATTTTCATATATCTTAAATTGTTCAAATCTATTTTGGAGTGAAAAAATTGCTTGATCTACTATATATAAAAAATAATCAATTCTAAATGATTCTTCAAGAGATTTTATTATTTCATTGTCAACATTCTCATCAAATTGTTTCTTTCTGCGAATGATACGCTTATCATGAAATTTAGGATTTATTTTCATTTCAGATGCAATTTCTTTAGAAGAAATCATAGCGGATGCAAATCCATCTTCTCTATATTTTTCAAAAAAAGAAAGAAGACCTTTTAATTGTTCTATAGCAATATCAATATGCATATCTATTGATTGTAAACTTTTGCTAACTGAATTAACAGCAAATAATATATCATACCAAATAGTCATGCCCAATAAAAACTCAAAAATTTCAAGCTCATATGTTGTTAAGCAATTAGCTTCGCTTTTAGTTTTAGGATCTTCACTAACTTCTGCTAATTTCAATAAAGCATCTCTTATTTGTGGAGCTTGAAATCTTATTGCTTTAATACTTTCAATATGACTTTTCCAACGTATTTGGGATAATGATTTAAGAGTTAGACTAGAAATATTATCTTGCAAAATTTTTTATCATTTAGTAGAAGAAGAAAATAGTGAATAGATACGTTGTACCACTCCAAAAAATGATATAGCTTTAGTACAAAAACTAGCCATATCACAAAGTACTAAATTTAAACTATGACAACCACATGGTGTATAAAAGGATCTAGAATTTATATCTAAAAGTCTTTTTTGCACTCCTTGCTGTTTGCCCTTCATATTAGATCCATTATCATATCCTTGTCCTCTTAAATTATTAATATCAAGTCTAATATATTTTATTTCATCCATAATGACATAAAAAAGATCTTTTCCAGTTGTATCATCTACTTTTAAGAATTCAAAAAAATATTTCATAATTTTGATTGGACTTGATGAAATATCTACACATCGTAATATAAAAGATATTTGCTCTTGATGACTTATATCTGTAGTGCAATCAAGTATTATTGAAAAATATTTTGCTTCTAAATTTTTTTTAATAATTTTATTTTTAATTTCATTTGCTAACAAATTTATCAATTCATTTTGTACATTATGTCCAAGATAATGGGTATGAATTTTATCATCTTTAATACGTCGAATATGTTCTTGCATTATCGGATCGAATTCTACAATCATTTCAATTAGACTTAAAAAATTTTTATTATTTGTTTGATAGATCTTTTCATTTTTTTCATGAAAAGCTCAATTATTTTTACCAAGAGTTTTTACTACAGCAAAAATTCTTAATAAAACTTTTTTTCCAATATTCTTCATCTTTATTTATTTGTTCTTGAATACTTTTATCAATTGTTTTATTTTTCAATAGTCTCATTTCTAAATCAATCAATGAACACATATTAATAACATGCTCATTACTCATCTCATGACTCTTAAGTTTAGCACTAAGATTTCTCCAATCTCTACTACCAACATTAGCTAGTTTACTTATACTAGAAGCAGAATTAAATAATTTGTAACAAAAACAAAATACTCTGTCTAAGTCTTTTGAATAAACTAGCCATCTTCTTTCATGCTTTTCTCCGTTTGTCAACTTTTGAATATAGTATGTAGTAGAAAAATATCTTGAAAATTCATCTTTAGAAAAATCTATATCATCAATTCTAATTGGACCTTTTTCTACTAATAAATCTCTCAAATTTGTATCAATATTTATCCATTGACTTGGATCATAAATATTTTTAGGAATGCAATCATTTAAATTAACCGATTGATTTTCTTCACTATGACTTTGAAGATTATCTTGAATCTCTTCATTGACTTTTTTTTGTTCTAATATTTCATTATCATTTAATTCTAAAAAATTATTAACTTATTCATTTAAAGAACATTCATCAATATTTTCTAATTTATTATTTTTATTACTTGTAAAGAATTTATCAAGAGCTCCTTTTTGAGATTGTATTAAACTTTCAATTTTTCTTTTTTTTGAAGCTTTGAATAATCAGATTCATATTTTTGAGTTGACATATTTAAATTCTTATTATGAATTATCAAAAAGATATAACTATTATAATTATTTTATATTTCTTAAATAGCCAATACAAGATCAACAATCAAAATTTTTAATTCAATGAATCAAATATTAAATAAAATAAAGATAATATATAATAATATAATATAAATTTTAAATTAAATAAAAAATAGATAAAGATTAAAATAATAGTATCCGATTGTTCAATGCTGATTGCAAATGAGAATAATAGCACCCGATTGTTGATTGCCAGATCCTGCGGCCTGCGCAGCCCCCAAGTCCCCCCTTCCCGCTCGGTCCGAGGGTGAGAAGTTGCCTGTCGTGGCTCGCCGACGGTCGATCGATCGATGATCGATCACAGCCACAGAGCAGTGGAATGGAAGACGAAAGGGCTGTGCCGCTGTGGCATCAGTTTTTTTTTTTTCAAAAATCAAAACACGTGGCCGGTGGCTGATGGGCAGGTAGCATGGCTGCGAGGGATGGTGGGAGAGCATGGGAGAAAGAAAAAAAAAAAGGGGCGGTGGGCGGCTTGCAGATTAACAGCGTTACAGCGGTAATTAATCCGATCCAACCACTTCAACGAAAAAATTTCAACGGTCATTTTTTTCTTTTATAAAACTAACCTGAATTGCTTCTTTTTTTATATATTGTTATATTTAGACAATTGATAAAAATATTATGGAATAGTGTTGCAGTGGATGCTCCATATTTTACACAGCATTCAACAATCGGGTGCTATTATTCTCATTTGCAATCAGCATTGAACAATTGGGTACTATTATTCTAATCTTTATCTATTTTTTATTTAATTTAAAATTTATATTATATTATTATATATTATCTTTATTTTATTTAATATTTGATTCATTGAATTAAAAATTTTGATTATTGATCTTGTATTGGCTATTTAAGAAATATAAAATAATTATAATAGTTATATCTTTTTGATAATTCATAATAAGAATTTAAATATGTCAACTCAAAAATATGAATCTGGTTATTCAAAGCTTCAAAAAAAAAAAATGAAAGTTTAATACAATCTCAAAAAGGAGCTCTTGTTAAATTCTTTACAAGTAATAAAAATAATAAATTAAAAAATATTGATGAATGTTCTTTAAATGAACAAGTTAATAATTTTTTAGAATTCAATGATAATGAAATATTAGAACAAGAAAAAGTCAACGAAGAGATTCAAGATAATCTTCAAAGTCATAGTGAAGAAAATCAATCGGTTAATTTAAATGATTGCATTCCTAAAAATATTTATGATCCAAGTCAATGGACAAATATTGATACAAATTTGAGAGATTTATTAGTAGAAAAAGGTCCAATTAGAATTGATGATATAGATTTTCCTAAAGATGAATTTTCAAGACATTTTTCTACTACATACTATATTCAAAAGTTGACAAACGGAGAGAAGCATGAAAAAAGATGGCTAGTTTATTCAAAAGACTTAGATAGAGTATTTTATTTTTATTATAAATTATTTAATTCTGCTTCTAGTATAAGTAAACTAGCTAATGTTGGTAGTAGAGATTGGAGAAATCTTAGTGCTAAACTCAAGAGTCATGAGATGAGTAATGAGCATGTTATTAATATGTGTTCATGGATTGATTTAGAAATGAGACTATTGAAAAATAAAATAATTGATAAAAGTATTCAAGAACAAATAAATAAAGATGAAGAATATTGAAAAAAAGTCTTATTAAGAATTTTTGCTGTAGTAAAAACTCTTGGTAAAAATAATTGAGCTTTTCGTGGAAAAAATGAAAAGATCTATCAAACAAATAATGGTACCTGATTAAAATAAAATAAAGATAATATATAATAATATAATATAAATTTTAAATTAAATAAAAAATAGATAAAGATTAAAATAATAGTATCCGATTGTTCAATGCTAATTGCAAATGAGAATAATAGCACCCGATTGTTGATTGCCAGATCCTGCGGCCTGCGCAACCCCCAAGTCCCCCCTTCCCGCTTGGTCCGAGGGTGAGAAGTTGCCTGTCGTGGCTCACCGACGGTCGATCGGTCGGTGACCGATCACAGCCACAAAGCAGTGGAATGGAAGACGAAAGGGCTGTGCCGCTGTGGCATCAGTTTTTTTTTTTTCAAAAATCAAAACACGTGGCCGGTGGCTGATGGGCAGGTAGCGTGGCTGCGTGGGATGGTGGGAGAGCGTGGGAGAAAGAAAAAAAAAAGGGGCGGTGGGCGGCTTGCAGATTAACAGCGTTACGGCGGTAATTAATCCGATCCAACCACTTCAACGAAAAAATTTCAACGATCATTTTTTTCTTTTATAAAACTAACCTGAATTGCTTCTTTTTTTATATATTGTTATATTTAGATAATTGATAAAAATATTATGGAATAGTGTTGCAGTGGATGCTCCATATTTTACACAGCATTCAACAATCGGGTGCTATTATTCTCATTTGCAATCAGCATTGAACAATTGGGTACTATTATTCTAATCTTTATCTATTTTTTATTTAATTTAAAATTTATATTATATTATTATATATTATCTTTATTTTATTTAATATTTGATTCATTGAATTAAAAATTTTGATTATTGATCTTGTATTGGCTATTTAAGAAATATAAAATAATTATAATAGTTATATCTTTTTGATAATTCATAATAAGAATTTAAATATGTCAACTCAAAAATATGAATCTGGTTATTCAAAGCTTCAAAAAAAAAAATGAAAGTTTAATACAATCTCAAAAAGGAGCTCTTGATAAATTCTTTACAAGTAATAAAAATAATAAATTATAAAATATTGATGAATGTTCTTTAAATGAACAAGTTAATAATTCTTTAGAATTAAATGATAATAAAATATTAGAACAAGAAAAAGTCAACGAAGAGATTCAAGATAATCTTCAAAGTCATAGTGAAGAAAATCAATCGGTTAATTTAAATGATTGCATTCCTAAAAATATTTATGATCCAAGTCAATGGACAAATATTGATACAAATTTGAGAGATTTATTAGTAGAAAAAGGTCCAATTAGAATTGATGATATAGATTTTCCTAAAGATGAATTTTCAAGACATTTTTCTACTACATACTATATTCAAAAGTTGACAAACGGAGAGAAGCATGAAAGAAGATGGCTAGTTTATTCAAAAAACTTAGACAGAGTATTTTATTTTTGTTACAAATTATTTAATTCTGCTTCTAGTATAAGTAAACTAGCTAATGTTGGTAGTAGAGATTGGAGAAATCTTAGTGCTAAACTTAAGAGTCATGAGATGAGTAATGAGCATGTTATTAATATGTGTTCATTGATTGATTTAGACATGAGACTATTGAAAAATAAAACAATTGATAAAAGTATTCAAGAACAAATAAATAAAGATGAAGAATATTGAAAAAAAATCTTATTAAGAATTTTTGCTGTAGTAAAAACTCTTGGTAAAAATAATTGAGCTTTTCGTGGAAAAAATGAAAAAATCTATCAAACAAATAATGGAAATTTTTTAAGTCTAATTGAAATGATTGTAGAATTTGATCCGGTAATGCAAGAACATATTCGACGTATTAAAGATGATAAAATTCATACCCATTATCTTGGACATAATGTACAAAATGAATTGATAAATTTGTTAGCAAATAAAATTAAAAATAAAATTATTAAAAAAAATTTAGAAGCAAAATATTTTTCAATAATACTTGATTGCACTCCAGATACAAGTCATCAAGAGCAAATATCTTTTATATTACGATGTGTAGATATTTCATCAAGTCCAATCAAAATTATGGAATATTTTTTTGAATTCTTAAAAGTAGATGATACAACTGAAAAAGATCTTTTTGATGTCATTATGGATGAAATAAAATATATTGAACTTGATATTAATAATTTAAGAGGACAAGGATATGATAATGGATCTAATATGAAGGGCAAACAGCAATGAGTGCAAAAAAGACTTTTAGATATAAATCCTAGATCCTTTTATACACTATGTGGTTGTCATAGTTTAAATTTAGTACTTTGTGATATGGCTAGTTCTTGTACTAAAGCTATATCATTTTTTGGAGTGGTACAACGTATCTATTCACTATTTTCTTCTTCTACTAAATGATAAAAAATTTTGCAAGATAATATTTCTGGTCTAACTCTTAAATCATTATCACAAACGCGTTGGGAAAGTCATATTGAAAGTATTAAAGCAATAAGATTTCAAGCTCCACAAATAAGAGATGCTTTATTGGAATTAGCAGAAGTTAGTGAAGATCCTAAAACTAAAAGCGAAGCTAATTGCTTAGCAACATATGACCTTGAAAATTTTGAGTTTTTATTGGGCATGACTATTTGGTATGATATATTATTTACTGTTAATTCAATTAGCAAAAATTTACAATCAACAGATATTCATATTGATGTTGCTATAGAATAATTAAAAGGTCTTCTTTCTTTTTTCGAAAAATATAGAGAAGATGGATTTGCATCCGCTATGATTTCTTCTAAAGAAATTGCATCTGAAATGAAAATAGAATCTAAATTTCATAATAAGCATATCATTCGCAGAAAGAAATAATTTGATGAGAATGTTGACAATGAAATAACAAAATCTCTTGAAGAATCATTTAGAATTGATTATTTCTTATATATAGTAGATCAAGCAATTTTTTCACTCCAAAATAGATTTAAACAATTTAAGATATATGAAAATATTTTTGATTTTCTATTTAGTGGTAAAAAATTGAAGTCATTAGATAATGATAGTTTGAAAGAATATTGTCTTAATCTTGAGTGTTCTTTAAAATATAATAACTACTCTGATATTGATGGTTTAGATTTATTTTCAGAGCTAAAAATTTTAAAAGAAATTATACAAGTGGAAGATAACAGTCCAATGGATATACTCAATCATATAAGATGACTCGACTCTTTTTCAAATGCATATATTGCTTTTAGAATAATGTTAACAATTTCAGTAAGTATTGCTTCGGCAGAAAGAAGTTTTTCAAAATTAAAATTAATAAAATCTTACTTAAGATCAACAATGTCTCAAGAAAGATTAAATGGATTGGCTATATTATCAATTGAAAAAGAAATATTAGGAGAACTTGATTATAAAAATTTAATTAAAAATTTTGCATCTCAAAAATTAGAAAAATAAAATTTAATAAAAAATTATATAAATTTTAATTAAATAATTATATTTTAATTTTTAGCTTTAGGCCTCCAAATATGTTGAGCCATCCCTGATCACACTCTACATTATGCAAGTCACACCGTAGAGGATCCTAGTTGGATTTACTCCACAGAA
Source organism: Elaeis guineensis (assembly GCF_000442705.2). Taxonomy (NCBI): domain Eukaryota; kingdom Viridiplantae; phylum Streptophyta; class Magnoliopsida; order Arecales; family Arecaceae; genus Elaeis; species Elaeis guineensis. The sequence goes on from NC_025999.2 coordinate 2,286,567, forward strand.
GCAGCAAATTCTAAACTCCGGCACCTGCTCCTCTGATATATGACCAAGAGATCAGCTCAAGGAACACAATTTTCATTTTTCCGGCAGTGGAAGCTGAAGAATAGTCATTGTAATGATAAGGGGCACCTCCACGGGAGATCGATTCAAATCCAGGACCAGGACCACCTGCTATGTTTAATTATAAATGCCATCTTCCTTAATGGGAGCCACATTGATTCTTTTGTCTCTTTCTCCCACTGGTCACCACACAGCTTTCCATCTTGCTACCATCATTTTTCCTCTAAACAATCATAGTTAAAAATCGGTCTTATCGCTTTCTGATTGATAATTAATATTCAGTTTATGTACATAAATATATATACATGTACATCACAATAGCACACAAGATGTAGATTAGTAGGTTGCAAGGAGGTCCAGTGTGCCAAGCTAGCTCGATTCAATTCAATGCTCGGCTTGAGCTAGCTAGGCGCTCAACTTCCGAGCTTACGCTCCGAACTCGAGCTGAGCCAGCTCCATTAGACCTAACTCAAGCTTGGCTCATTGTGTATCGGCGAAAGTAATGGCCAAAGAAGATGTGATTAACCTACAAAAGCTACGTGAGAGTTTGAGTGGCTTGGTTTGCAGAGCACATCCCTTTCAAAGTCTCCATTTGGAGGATTAAAACAGGCGTCCCCAAATTGACTAGAGTTGACTCCAGAGCCAAGCTTAAAAATGGAACAAGGACGGTGCCAGGGAGTGCAAGGCGTGGTTCATTTCTCTCCACTCAGATAAATGTAGTGTTACAAGTTGCCCCGTTCCTGGCGGTCTTAGCAGATTACTTGGGGTCCACAGGCCATGTTGAAATGATCGAGCTGAGATAGCTAACATTATTCAAGGAGTTCCATGAGGAAAGCTGGCCGGTGAATGTCTAAGACATCAGCTCGATCTTAAATGTTGTATCCTATCTAAAGAGCATATTTTAGCTAGATCTCGTGTGCTATTTATTGGTGTAATTATCTGACCAGCAGGTGAAGATGACTAAGCCAAATTTGTGTATCATGTTTTTGTTGAGCTGACTTGTTTGAGCCACATCCAATGCGGTGTTTGGAACTCACTGTTAGAGGGCAATTTCTCCATACGAGTGGTGCTGGTTTTATCATCCACGATCCCAATTCCCACTTCATTGCAGCTAGCGATTGAATTTGCTGTCAAGGATACTATTATCTGTAGTCCTCTTATCCGCGATATCCATTATCTGCTGGTTGGATGCACCTCTATCGATGTTAGACATGTTTATCGTGAGACAAATGAAACTGCAAAGTGGGTAACGAGTTTTGTTATCAATCACTTCGGAGAGGATAGTTGGTCAGATTTTGATGTTTTACCATCTATTTTTAAGAATATATTTTTTTTTATTTTTTGAGTTGTATTCAGACTCGCATTGTATGAGCACTTTGCTTTATAAAAGAAAAAAAAGAAAATAGAGGAGGAGGAACATATCTTAAAGCTGGCCTCCTTTTAATTTTTTACTCAAAAGTTTTTATGTGCTATGCATGGTCCCTGAGACATTGTCTGGTCACCCTGCCATGCCATCTATCCTCAGTAATATCTAAAGTAGGATTAACTAGAGAGGAATTAGTATTAGTATCTTTCCCTTCTCCCACTTTACACTCCAGAAGACATGTGATGAAGCATTTATGGGCTTAGAGGAACAAGATTACTTCCTTAGTGGTAGCCAGCTAATATGTTGTTTAGTTTAAGAAGTTTGCCACATTATCTAAATGGTAACTACATGCATCCTACGTGGCATTTCACAATGTTTGATCATGAACTTTAATTATCTACATAACCTGATAATAACATATACATATATATGTTGGTGATCTTAATTTATGAACCCAATGGATCTTAACATATATAATAACCCTTCTTCTAAAAAGGAATGATTTATTCCTGATCTTTAAGAAACCTCACTGTACGGATCGCTTTAGCTTTACTTATTTAGTATGTTCTCTAACAATTTAATTTAATCTTTTATTAAAAAGTATGGGAACAGATGAATTTAATCTTTATGAAGGACACCTTCTGTTTGTCATTTTCCTCCACAAAACATATTTCTTTATTTTCTAAGAAATAAATTTGTTAAACTTTCAAAAGCTGGACCTCTAGTGGTACCATAAGAGTTCATTGGAATATAAAAAAATGATTAAATTGCTGCCTTTTAAATTTGTTGTTTGTTGAGATACGTCTTTTTTTTTTTTTTTTTGGTAAGAGTTGAGATTCATCTTTGGTACACTTTTTTGAAGAACCATTATGAAGCATGAGAGAATTTTGGTAAGTTACTAATGCTATTTGCTAGAAAAACTTATCATTTTCTATTGATTAAAAGAAGAAACAACAGAAAACTAGGCGCTTTTGATGGCATAATTGGACAGAGATGTGCCCATTGGCTCAATTAAGTTTGGATGATCCAACCTGTAGCATGATTAAAACAGTTCTGCATGACCTAATAAATTGGCAAGGTTCAACAAATGGCCATTATAGTCTTATTGACTATTATAATAATTTTAGACGCTTTTAGTTATCATGGTGCTCTAATAAAAGAGAAAAAGATGAACAATCACCGTCTAATCTAGTGTTTAATGATTTGAGCAATGATCATTGTTTAGATTTATATTTTTGATATTAATAATTAGAGTATTATGTTTAAAGAAAATCTAAAATATTCAATTGTACTTAAATCATATCAGTTGATTTTTTTTTAAATTTAAATTTTCATCAAACTTTTCTCAAAAAAATTATATGACACTTTTTTTTTTAAATTTTTATCCATTATATTCCTTCTAACAGCCCATAAATCGGCCTTTTCTTTAAATTTTTATCCATTATTTTTTAAAAACTTTTATCCATTATATCTTTTTTTGAAAATGTGAGCAGGAAAGCTAACGGATTCCCATTAATTGGGCAAAAGTATTGTCGTATAATAACCATAATAAGTCTTGTTGCTGTGAGCCGGCGGCTTAAATTCTGACGTTGGACACAGTGAAGTGACACTCTCCACTCTCATTGGAGGAGAGAAAACGAATAAAATAAGCCCAAAAAAAAAAAAAAAAACCCTCCGTGTAACGCCTCTTTTTATGTCTCTCTGTCTCCTAGTCAAAATCTTCTCTCTCCTTCTCCAGTCTCCTTCCAACGCTATTAGATCTCGGAGAAGCTTCGGTTCTCTCCCTCACTCCCCCGATCCCCCTTCTGGATCTTGCGGCCCGCGTCTCTACTGCATCGTACCGTTTCAAGGTACTCCGCTTTTCTCTCACTGCTGTCTGCTTCTGGTCGGATTATCCGGTCTTTCTGGTGCCATTCCTCGTCGATTGGTCGGATTCTTGTCGAAAGTGTCCACTTCTTAGTTCTTGTAGCTGGAGACTCGGAAAGTTGGATTTTTTTCGGAGTTTCCTGAGAATCCGAGCTGGTTTCTTGATGTTTTTAGGGTCTTTTTTTGTTGCTCGAGCTGATTTTTTTGACGTTTAGTAGCTCGGAGAATGCAGATAGTGTTGATTTTTTTGATTCTCGAGAGATTTCTAGGTCGATGGGCTTGGTTTTGGTTTAACTCGCTATGATGGTTTGAAATTTTTGCCCCTTTTTTTTTAAAAAAAGATTCGAATTTTATTGGGATATTTAGGGTTGGTAGCTGGAAGCACAACGGACGAATGTCTCCTCGACTCTTTACTACAACATTTTGCAGTTGGCTTCATCGATTTCTTGATTCCGTTTGGATTAGAATTTGATTGAGTGAACCTATGTTGCAAATTTCATTGGAAAAGGGAAGAAGATGGGGGAAACAAGAAACGACCGATTGATCTTTTGAACATTCTTTTCCCCCGTTGGATTAAACAAAAGACTGGAATAGTAGATCTGCATTATTAATTAGTTGTTTCCTTAGATATTTGCAGTACGAGTTGATTTATTCAGTAGGTCTTTACTTTTATTTATTGGGCTTATCTCTTTAGGTTTATTAAAAACCTATTGGGCTCATCTCTTTACTACCTCTGTATGCATCTCTAATCATCATCATCTTCTTTTCTTTTCCTGGTGCATTCTTCGGAATTGGACGTGATAGTATTTATTTGAATCACTTTCTTGAGCTTTTAATAAAATTAAGATTCGAGTTAACTTGCTTTTTATTGTTTGTGAAAGGCCAGAGCTTCTGTTTCTGTTGATTCAGCACTTCAGTTGACCATTGAGCAAAGCATTTGAAGCCGTTGGTGGGTTTTGAGTAACCTTATCTATGTAGGAGGCTTATGTTGCAACGTCGATGAATTAGGTTGCTACTGACGGAGATAGCACCCTGATGTGGTTCTCTAGATGAAGTTAACACAGGAGTGGCTGCCAGGCACTGGGGTCCTGAAAATCATGCCGGTGGCTCGCAATAGAAACTCATCAAGAAGGCCTATATGGATTATTGTCCTGGTAGCTTTGGTTTGTGTGGCACTGATCAGGGCTTATGTTTACCCACCTCAGCAATATTCTGCTTGCTATTTCTTATCTTCTAGTGTTTGCAGTCCTTTTAAGGATTGGCTTCCACCTGTACCCGTTAGAGTCTACACTGATGATGAGATTGCTGCTCATGTTGTCGTTAGAGAAATTCTTTCAATGCCATCTGTTCGGTCGAAGAATCCCAAAATTGCTTTTATGTTCCTGACTCCGGGTTCGTTGCCTTTTGAAAAGCTTTGGGAGAAATTCTTCCTGGTACAACTTCTTAGCTTTGCTCTAAAATTCATGTTTTTTTTTTTTTTAAACAAAGGTACTAAGATGCTTTTCTTCTTTATAAAGGCTTATTTTGTACATGTAAGTTTTTACTTTTTAGTGTTTGATTATGTAGATTCACTCTACAGTAATGCGTGGATATCTTTAGGCCATGGAAGGCTGCTTAAAATTTTGTAGCAAAGTAGAACCCTAACATGCTTATTCTTCGTTACGACTGTAAATCAATTTTGGGGCACAAAACATGGCTGCTAATACCATTGTTGTCAAATAATTCAGAACACTTCAAAATGAGGGAAATTGCCCCGTACATGTAGTTTGAAGTGTTGATCAATAAATGCCATGGGAGAGTTCATTGACTTTCTTTCAATGAATGTCAAGAATCTTAAATATCTGTGGTATAAACTTTTAATAGCACACCAATGAGTGAACAATTACAACTTATGGGTTATAAAAAAGAAATTGGAAATCTCACCTTGTCATTTATCTCCAATTGGATATGAAGTCTATATTTTTTACAACATGTGATATTGACTAGCATAGGCACCCATAGTTACAGTTGTAAGTGTTAGAAAAATACTGACCGCACCTATCACGAACCCCTGATCTTCTGTGTGTACCTGAAGAGATCTGCGATAAATCCAGACTCTTTGAAGGCAGCGAACACCGATCCGCTACCTGAATCTGTGATGGGGCGCCTCCCTCATAGGGCTTAAGGGAGGCGCCCCCTCTTCTCTAGGGTTTCTTAAAGACCTGGGACGGCAACACTAGAGAAAGAGAGAAGAGAGATTGAGGAAGAAAAGATCTGTATTCTTTTCATTCCAAGAAATTCTAATGTAACTTATGTATATATATACATAACCAACAAGCCCGACCAAAAACTCTCCGGCTAAATCCATACATGAAAGCACTCACTAAGCCCATGTACATCCATGTCTCACATGCTCTCATCTTTTGGACTGAATCCCAATTCAAATCTTGAGTTAGCCTCCTTAAGACCTATCAAATCAGGTCTTAAGATCCTTGAATCAAAATCCAATCCTAGATCCAAACAGAAAACCCATGCAGCTCTGTCCGTGACACTGAGTCGGCTCAGTCTCAGATTGAGGCAACTAATCTGGGACTTAGTCGATTCAGTCTGGCACTAAGTCGACTAACCTGCGTACCGTGCTACAGTTTTTCAAGATATCTCTTTTTGTTTGTCTGAGATATAGTCGATCCAGACTGAGATCGGATCGACCCACCTGTGACTTAGTCGATCCAATCTCAGTCTGACTCGACTAACACCCTGAATCTGCTCTTTTCTCCGCAGCTTCAGCCCTGGCTCTAGTTTCTTGCTCCACTTTGTATCTCTAGACATCCGGAGCCCAACCAAGCCCCTCGAAGTCCTCGTTGTCTGAATCTTCAGTCCATGGAGAGCTACACACCACCTCCATTCTAGAATCACTCCTGTCCTAATCTTAGGACCACACCTGTCCTAGTCTTCCGGAACCAACACCCTGACTCCTCTTATGGCCTCCCAAGACTTGAGAGCACCACACCCACTCTTATAATCTCCACCTTGGTGCCTACAAGCCTTGACAAATCTGACAATATTCTTCTGCATGCTCCCACTGTCGCTGATGCCCTGATAGTCCCTTTTGCGAACATCCTTACCACCGCCAATCCTCTTCAGCTTCTGCGTGCCCTTGGAGATCCTTTGGGATGACCGCCTCCATAGCTGAAGATCCTGGCTTACTCTTCTGCACCATCCTGAAAATTGTAGACTCCCTTCTGCTAAGCAGTCGCATCACTTGTCCTATACTTTTTGGAGAAAACCGCAGCGTTCCTATGCCTGCACTCGTTGCATATCCTGACACAGTCTTCTCAGAATAACGCCACTCTAAATTCATGCCAAATCCCTCTCCACCTATGAAGCCACCATTGTCTGGTGCTCCACCTAAATCCGAAGTCCATCTGATGCCGCAGAAGATGACTCTGTAATCAAGTCACCTAAGTCAACTACCCAACGCTGCACTATTGGGCCTGCGCTGTACCTTGATCACCGTCGCTACCCCTTCGGATCCTTCCGCTCCATGGACTTCTTTGAAGCCATCTCGGATACACCGCACCCAGCAGGCTCCTCCGAAATCCAAAAGCTCATCTAATTTTTCTCCTTCAGCGATTGAACCCTAGGGAATTCCATCCTAGTCATTATCTTCTTCTGCCCTGCACCAACTATCATCTCAACTTCATCCGGAGGAACTATAGCTCAAATCCTGTCCTGGGCTTAGACCCACCTATCTCATTCCGAGGCTCACCACCACCTCCTCATAGGTATCCGGATCCTCTCTTGCTGCAAACAATCTGTCTGACACGGTCTCCCCAGAACCTTGATCCATAGTGCCCACAACCCCGCATAGATCCATGCAATGCATCATCACCATTGGTGTTGGAATCTGACACCTATCTCTACACCTTTTGGCTCTGAACCTGTGTCAAAACATCCTCTATCTGTGGAGGCACCTCTGACCGATGCTCCACCTGAATCGTGACTTCTACTGGTGCCCTTGCAGAAGATAAAATTTGATCCAAGATCAGCCGTCCAGCTTTATCCTATTGGACCTCCACCGTCGCTACTGCCATTTCGGACATTCCATACACCGCGGACACCTATGAAACCCCCCAGAGGAACTCACCATCCTTTGAATTAGTAGCAACACTCCGTGGATCAACCATCTCTATCCCCTCAAGGCTTCGCAAATCCTTGCTCTGGTCGAATCACTGAATGCATCCCCGACTACTTCCCCATCTTCTACACCTGAAGGCTGCAGTCGCTTTTTCAGCTTCTCCTTGACTATTACCTCTTGGGTGAACTCTCCTCATCTACCAAACTATCCCGAACTGCCCTTCTCCCTAGAGATCCCTATCGCCTGACCGCCATACATCTCGGTCTTTCCATCAAGCTTGCCTCCAACCAAAGTTGGATTAGCATATCATGCAGCCAAAGCTTCCACCTTGAAAAACATCATTTTCCGTCAATCCTCTCAGCTTCCACCTTCAACCCGCTGCTCTCGATTGACCAAACCACAGCAAAACTGAAAGTAGATCTGAGACATACCGTGGAATTGGTGTGCAGATTTTTAATTTCACCTTGTATGATTTCTCTTTCGCTTTCACGCTCCATCAGGCTCTAATACCAATTGTTAGGAAAATCCTGACTGCACCTGTCAGGAACCTCTGGATCTTCTGCGTGTACTGAGGAGATCTGTGATAGATCCGAACTCTCTGAAGGTAGCGAACATCGATTCACTATTTGAATCTGTGTTAGGGGCCTCCCTCCTAGGGCTTGAAGGAGGCGCCCTCCTCTCCAGACTTTCTTAAAGACCTGGGGCGGCAACACTAGAGAAAGAGAGAAGAAAGATTGAGGGAGAAAAGATCTGTATTTCTTTCACTCCAAAAAACCCTAATACAACCTGTATATATATACATAGCCAATAGGTTCGACTAAAAACTCTCCTAGCTGAATCCATACATGAAAGTACTCACTGAGCCCATGTACACCCATGTCTCACATGCTCTCATCCCTTGGACTTAATCAAATCTAAATCCTAAGTTAGCCTCCTTAAGACCTATCAAACCAAGCTTAAGACCTTAGGATCAAAATCCAATCCTAGACCCAAATAGAAAATCCGTGTAGCTCTGCCCGCGACATTGAGTCGGCTCAGTCTCAGACTAAGGCGACTCAGTCTAGCACTAAGTCGACTAACCTGCGTATCGTGCCACAGTTTTTCGAGTCACCCCTTTTTGCTTGTTTGAGACATAGTCGACCTAGACTGGGATTGGGTTGACCCACCTACGACTTTGTCGATCCAGTCTCAATCTGAGCCGACTAACATCCTAAATCTGCTCTTTCCTCTGCAGCTTCAGTCCTGGCTCTGGTTTCTTATTTCATCTTGTATCCTCAGATATCTGGAGTCCCAACCAAGCCTTCGAAGTCCTCGTCGCCTGAACCTTGAGCCTTAGAGAGCTACGCACCATCTCCACCCTAAGACCACTCTTGTCCTAGTCTTAGGACCACGCCTATCCTAGTCTTCCGAAGCCAACACTTTGACTTTTCCTGTGGCTTCCCAAGGCTTGGGAGCACCACACCAACTCCAATAGTAAGGATATGTCAGAGTCATTTGTTTGACTCCTATGTATCAAGACTGTTATTGTGGTGGGTATTTTAATTTTAGAATCTTATCGTGATAAAAAAAGACTGCTTCACATCACAATATTGGTAGGTGGTCTGCAAATATATGTCTTAAAGGCTTGTTGGTGTGTTATGTTTCACATTCTGCTAATAGAATTCATGGGAAGGAAGATAATTTTTTCCAATGTGAGTAATGGTTCCTTGAGGTGCGTCATGGGTCAAGTTGGGTCTAGGTTTTGTGTAACTTGAATTTAATTCAAATTGGATTTAGATATGGGATTTAGAACTAAATCCAAGCCATTTAATAAAAGATAAGTTCAGTCATATTAAGGGTTCGCCGAACTGCCCTGAGCTATGCTGGCGGCTAATCGGTGCGGTTCGGGCATTCGATTCGAAACACCGGCAAAGACAGAGCGAGAGAGAAGGAAAGAGATGAAGAAAGAGAGAGGAGGGGAGGGAGGGAAGGGGCTGATGGTGGCTGGTGGTGGGCTGACGGTGGCTAGCAATCGGAGGGCCACTGAGGCCTCTGGGGCTCCCGATCTTTGAGGAGAGAGAGAATGTCATGCCCTGGACCTAGCTCTTTGGTCGGCCATGTGATCCAGCCACACGTTCCCTAGGGCAAAGCCCTAAAGAATATGTAAGGTCTTAAATTCCATTACAACATCAAATTTCTATGAATACTAGTGATTTTAATTTATAATAAATAGTTCATATTAACAAATACTAGACCTTTCATAATTTGCAAAACTCAGCCATTCGACTGGTATTGATGATGATCTATCTAACCAATTATTTCAAATCATGATTCTAATCTTAGTCAAGCACAAGCATCTTGAAACTCTGAAAAAAAAAAAGGAAAGAAGGGGGTTATGAGCTTTACAATCCCGTAAAAATTTCTGCACACCAACACCAATATAATAATAATGATGGTAAATTAACTAAGGTTACTCATATATATCCTATGCCACAAGATACCTCAATCATGATACAAGCATAACAAATACATCTTTTTATGCAATAAATTACATTAATTACTTGTCTTAAATTATGGTATATTGGATCCGATAACATTTAAGTGCTCGATTCTGGAATACCACGATCACGTTTCCAATCTGTGGTAGGGCAACAAAAGTAGCTAATCTTGTGAACTACTATAACCACCCGTGATAGGATAAAAAATGGCTAGTCCTATACACTACCATAACCACGTTTCAAGCCTATGATGGGGCACCAAGAAAGTAGCTAGTCCAAGAACCATAAGTGCTCAATTTTGAACTATCACAATCACATTTCAAGCCCGTGGCAGGATACTAATAAAGTGGCAAATTCGAAGAACCACAAGTGCTTGATCCTGAACTACTACGGCCACATTTCAAGTCCAAGGCAGGGCACCAATAAAGTGGCTAGCCTAGAGAACTACAAGCATTCGACGCTGAACTACCACAGCCACGTTTCAAGTCCATGGTAGGGCACCAATAAAGTGTTTAGTCTAGAGCATCACAACCCCACATTTAGTCATATAATTCAATTACATGCTTGTTAAGTATTATAATTCAAAATCACATTCTTTTGCAAAACTTAATGCACATGATTTTTAAAATCCATCAAACTTAGGATCAATGATATATCATGCAACTTCATATAGAATCATGCACATACTTAACAAACAAGTATATAACATATAACTATCAAACCATATAAATCAAAATCATTAATGCACAAAATAATTTTTATGTAAATAGATGACTGATGTCTGAAAATTCTTATATCTATTGATGACAAACCCTAGAATATGCTTCACCAGTCCACAACTAACATGTCCAACCAACCAATATAATTTCAATTTGTTGTCGATCAACCATTAGTACAAGAAATAATAATTTTTTATTAAATTTTTATTTTTAAAACTCTAATATCTGAATCACTCATAATTTTCAAATTTTCTGACTCTATCTAATACATGACTAATTGAATAAGAAAATTTGGGATTTATCTTAATTTGGGGATTAGACCGTCAATCCTCTTACTCAGCATATCTTCTTAATTAGGTGATCGCATTTGTCTACAAAATCAAAGTCGAATATAGAAGAGATGTGTATATGAAAAGAACAAAACTGACCCAATGACAACACTCAGAATCCAAATTGGCTAGAATGGTGTAACGTAACTATCGGATTAAGAAACTGATAAACCATCTAGATAAGGATAGTAGATCAGGGGTTGTCAAATGTGGGATTTGAAATATTCAATAATGATTGGGATGAAGACTGGTACAATGGATGCTCACATCAATGCTGGTTCGGATCTACTAAAATCAACCCATATCCATATAAAAAGAATTAGAGATCCTCCATTGACCCACTAAGATACATAAAATGAGAAAATCCAAGTGAGAAAATAAGAGAGAGAGGTTGAGAAGAAGCAGAGAGGAGAGAGAAGAGAGAGAGGGGGCGAAACCCTCCTTAATGAAATAGGGGAACTCCCCCACCTCTCTTCCTCCCAAACATGGCCGCAAGCCCCATGGCCAGTGACCCTACATACCGTTTAATGGTGCGGACTCGACGATGCAGCTCTGAACACCGTCCCGACAACCCACGACTAGTGGTGGTTGGTGAAGCAAGGAAAAGAAAAAAAATAAGGGACATCATGTTCACGGCCTCCGATGACGGTTGGCTCCAAACGATGGCAAAAGCCCAACAAAATGAAGAGGGAACAAGGCTCAGATCTCCTACGTAGGTCCGACGAGGCCAAAGGAGATGGTCAGGCAATCTTTTTCCAATGGAATTAGAAGAGAAACTCAGAGAAGAGGTCGAAAATCGACAGTGATTCCTTGAGAAATCAATGGAGTCTAAGGGATGAGGCAAGGAGCCTTTTATAGATGAGAATCATGAGATCCTAGGTCTTAAGCTAGGTTTTGGCTTACCGTAGGACTCTCGGTTTCGTCAGAGTTGGGTGAGGATTATGACTCCTAACTGGAGTCTTCTCCTCTACGAGCGCATGCCAAGCACGTGCATGAGTGGCCCACAGGCCTCCTCAAAGCCAGGTCGCTCAATGGACCGAGCCTGGTCAGGGTATTAAGATGGCCCAAAGGTCAGGTTTCACATTCTTCCCTCTTTAAAAATAATTTCATCCTCGAAATTAACATACTTGAGACTTAAACCTTGAAAATTTGCAATCCTCATATCATCCTTGGCTTCCACTAATCTTCCTCTGAAAGTGCTTCACAAATTTGCAATATAAAGAATTCTTTGGCATCATACAGTTGATCTTATCCACCCACAAAATTCTTAGGACCTATTCTTTTGAGGATAAAAAATTTATCTAAAAATCTATATTTTTCTGGATAAGCATTTTTCAGACAACTTTAGATAGAAAAATAATTTATCCATATTCTTTTATGCATTGAAAAATGGCTCAAATATTTGTTATCTATATTCTTTTGCATTATTAGTTTTCTGAATAAGTTGCTAAGATCTATCCATATTTTCCATAACACCTTTTATTATATGAATATTATTATATATAATATAATAGTATAATATATTATATTTTGTATGTGATAATATGTGATGTTATATAATATATATGCATAAATATAGATAATAAATGTTAGAGTAAATTACCGTGAACCCTCTCAAGGTTTGGAGTAATTACATGATCCCACCCAATATTTCGAAAATATATACATAACCCCTTGATCAAATATAAAAATTTAAAATTTTAAAAATAAAAATTTAACAAAATAAAAAATATAAGATATTTTAAGTATCAAATAGATTAGATAATGATGACGTTAGTAAGATCATAATTTATTTAATAAAAGATATTAGTTGGGGTTACATGTCATATATATAGCAAAAGTGAAATAGCAGAACGTATATTTTCAAAATATAAGGTGGGAATCTGTAATTACCTCAAATTTTGAAGGAGGTCATTGTAATTTACTCTATATGTTATATATAATATAACATAACATGATAAATTATATTATATATAATAAAATAAAGTATATATTATAATATAATATATAATATTAATATATATTAAATAATGCATTATTGCATTATATTGTATTCTATTATAATCATAATATAAGATATTAATATTATATGTAATAATAAATAAGATATTATACTATAACATTATATTATTATAATAATATATTATATTAAAATAATAGAATATTAGTTCGATAATAATATAATGTTATGTTAAATATAAGATAGTATTATATTATTATTATTATTATAGAATTAGGGGTATATTAGGAATGAAATAAAAAGATTATTTTTTCAGTTGATGGAAAAATGACTTACCCATCTCCTGAATGGGTAAGATTTTTTTCATTTCATGGATAAATACTATCCATAAAAAAATAATTTATCCACCTAGAGAAGCATGAGAATATGAGTAAGTTGGTCAATAGAAAAGTTGACCAACTTTCCAATGATATTTATGCATCAAAGAACAGGTCCTTAGAGTCCTCTTGATTTGTTTCAAAAGAACATTAACATTCTGGTCTTAGTTTAAAATATTATAATTTTTTGTCTATGAAATTAATTGCCTTTGCTTGATTTCGCTTAGAAATTGTGATTAGCCCAACCTACTCTTATCAAAAATAGAAGAAGGCTTGAGCATCAGACACTCACCATGATCTACTAGACTTGTATCTTAGGAAAACCTCAAGGCCCCCACAATCCAATGGACTCACAATGTTAAAGCTAGAAAGAGATCTAGGCTAAACATTCTAGATCCGAGTCCAACAAAAGATTGTCAATCTATTAACCTGGAACTTAAATGGCCAAAATTCTTCTTATCATTGCCCACAAGAAAAGAAATTATCATTGAAGATAGTACTACAGTATCTAGATTAGCCCTAGAATTGCCAATCTTCTCCTTTCATTCATGAATGAAAGTCTCTTTACGGAAAATCAAAATCGAGTCTCCCATCATAATACTTATTGAGTTTGGATTAATGATCTTAATTAGTTTCAAAATAACTCAAACCACCATACTTCCGCTGCATATTTTGATCTAATTTTTTATCAAATCCTGTAGATTATGTATATGAATTCTAACAAGAATATTGCTCACATTAGACCTAGACTTTAAAATTTGTAAGAAAAACTTGAGCAAAGCTTTCGAGTGTCTTGATCCTTGATATGTCCAGAGTATACCATATCAAGATTGAACCTTGAGCCACTTTTCATGTTTGAAGCCATTACATAATCTTCACCATCCTTTCAAAACTCAGTAACTCTAGACTAGTTTAAATTATTCTTGACTTCCTCGATAGTTCAATTAAACCATCGAAATCAACTTTTCTCTTAGAAGGTTAACTCCAAACTCTAAGCAATTTAGAAGATTCCAAGTCAACATCCCTGTCAACTTGGTTATTTCTCATACAGCTTTCATCACCATGATCCTTAGCATCAATTGATAAACCACTTGAAATCTTGTCCCTTATACATTAATCTCATATAAGTATTTTCCTCTACATGCCAGTTTCATTCATAATCCACATATGGATTCAATCCTTAAAGAATATTCAACTTCAATTGTTTGAAATTATTTCTTAGGCCACACCCTAAATAACTTTTTGTGGATAAATCCAAAATTTACAATCAAAAAGTTAATAACAAAACAGAAGGCTATCATGTTCCGAACACATATCAACTTAGGGATTCCAAATCACTTAAATGATAATTGCATCAATACACATGACGTAGTAGAACCAACTAATGTAACATAGTATATTCCATAGTCAAAATCTCTTGCTCTCATCCTGGGTCAAACCCTATTTATTGAAACCAAAGGCATAACTCTTCCGGTGCATGTGTACTCATCTTAGGTCAACCTCACCATTGAGGTCGGAGGTGCCACTTATCCAACCCTTCTGTACCAGTTGTATGCCCAACTCTTATGCACAAATGTTTATCGCAATACCCAATGATCTGAAATCCAAACTCTGAATCCATTTATGCTACCTTTATCATGTCGCTAGTGATCATAAACTCAAATTCAAATACCACTTAGGTCACAATCCCTGGTGATCACAACCTAAGCTTTGATACCATTCTATTACGCTTCAAACCTAGCTCCTGGGTCGGCTATGCGACATGGCCGCACACTCCCTAAGGCAAGATTCTAAAGAATATGCAAGACCTTAAATTCTATTACAATCTCAAATTTCTGTGAACACTAGTGATCTTAGGTTATAATAAATATTTTATATTAACAAATATTAAATCTTTTATAATTTATAAAACTCAGTCATTCGACTGGTATTGATGATGCTCTATCTAATCAATCCTTTCAAATTGTGATCCCAACCTTAGTCAAGTACAAGCATCTTGTAACTCTGAGAAAAAAAAGAAAGAAAGAGGTTGTGAGCTTTATAACCCAGTAAAAATTTTCACACACCAACACCAATATAATAATAATAAATAAGAAATTAACCAAAGTTATTACTCATATAGATCCTATGCCATAAGATACCTTGATCATTATACATGCATAACAAATACATCTTTTTATACAATAGATTACATCAAACATTTGTCTCAAATTATGATATATCGGATCCAATAACATTAAGTGCTCCGCTCTGGAGTACCATGACCATAATTCCAATCCATGGTAGGGCAACAAAAGTGCTTAGTCCTATGGACTACCACAACTATCCGTAATAGGATAACAAAGTGGCTAGTCCTGTGAACTACCATAACCATGTTTCAAGTCTGTGGTGGGGCACCAAGAAAGTAGGTAGTTCAAGTGACCACAGGTGCTCAACTCTGAACTACCACAATCACTATCAAGTCCTGGCAAGGCACCAATAAAGTGGCTGATCCAAATGCTCGATCTTGAACTACTACGGCCACGTTTCAGGCCTATGACAAGGCACATATAAAATGGTTAGTCCAGAAGATCACAAGTGCTCGACTCTGAACTATCACAGTCATATTTCAAGTCTGTGGTAGGACACCAATAAAGTGGCTAGGCCCAAGCATCATAACCCCACATTCAGTCATACAATTCAATTACATGCTCGTTAAGTATTAAATTTTAGATCACTCTTTTGCCAAACTCGATGCACATGATTATCATAATCCATCCAAATTAAGATCAGTGATATATCATACATAACTTCATATAGAATCGTATGGATACTTAACAAATAATTATATAATATATAACTATCAAAAACCACATAAATCAAAATCATTGATGTATAAAATAATTTTTATATAATTAGATAATTAATGTCTAAGAATTCTTTCCTTTATTGATGATAAATCCTAAAATAGGCTTCACCAGTACACGATTAGCATGTCCAACCAACCAATATCATTTCAATTTATTCTCGATCAACCATTAGTACAAGAAATAATAAATTATTATTAAATTTTTATTTTTAAAGCTTTAATATCCGAATCAATCATAATCTCCAAATTTTTCTACCCTACCTAATACATGACTTATTAAATAAGAAAAATCGGGATTTACCTTGATTTAGTGATTAGAGCATCAATCTCCTTACTTAGAATATCTTCTTGATTAGGTAATTGCACTTGTCCACAAAATCAAAGGCAGACATCAAGGTTTGCTGAATCGGTACCATCGGTTGTTTCGGTCGACCGGCAGTATGGTTCGGTATGGTTTCATACCGTACCGAACCGACGATCCGAACCGAAAGAAAAAAGAGAGAAATTGAGAGAAATAGAGAGAGAAAGAGGAAGAAAAAAAAAGAGGAGGGGAAGGAGCCGGCAGGGCCGCCAGACGGCCTCCAACTGGCCGTCGTGGCCGTCGGAGGGTGCCGTCCACGCATGTGGCGCCGCAAGCGTGAAACAGGGGTATCGTCCCTGTTTCGCAATTTTTTTAAAAACATGGTTTTAAGTGAAGTCGGCAAACGATTTGCCAACTTCACGATTTTTATTTTTTTTAAAAAAAAAATTTAAGTCGGCAACTCGTTTGCCGACTTCACGATTTTTGTTTTTTTAAAAAAAATTCTTAAGTCGGCAATCCAGTTGCCGACTTCATAAGTTTAAAATAAAAAAAAAAAAAATCGAAACAGACGTCGTCTGTTTCGAAAAAGAAGGGGGCGGAGCTGCGGAGGGGCTCCGCCTGCTCGACTGCCCTCAGGCCATCGGCATCGGCTCGTCGGCCACCGGGAGCCTCGCAACGGAGGCACCGTCTGTCTGGTAGGTTCTCCGCCCCCCCTTCGAGCGCTCTTTCTTTTTTGCTCTCTTGAAAGTCCTATCGGGCGATACGGGGCTCGAAAGCCCTCCGACGGCCGCAGCCGGCCTCCGACGGCTCCCACCTCCCTCCCTTCCCTCCCCTCTCTCTCTCTCTTTCACTTTTCATTTTTTATTCTTCGATACCGCCGGTGTACCAATTTTACCGGCCGAATCGTGCCGATTCTCCGTCGGTCCCGGTACGAGATGGAGTGTACCGGCTAGTTCGGCACGGTATGGCAAATCTTGACAGGCATACTTAGAATATCTTCTTGATTAGGTAATCGCACTTGTCCACAAAATCAAAGGCAGACATGGAAGAGAAGTGTATGTGAAAAAGAACAAGACTAATTGGGTGACAACACTTAGGATCCGAATTGGTTAGAATGGTGTAAGCCAACTTGTCGGATCAAGAAACTGATAACCCATCTAGATAAGGATAGTACATCAGAGGTTATCAAATATAGGATTTAAAATATTTAATAATGATTGGGATGAAGGCTAGCACAATAGGTGCCCACATCAATGCCAGTTCAGGATCTAATAAAATCAACCTATAGTCTAGATAGAAAGAATTACAGATCCTCCATTGATTCACTAAGATACATAAGAGAGAAAATTAGAGTGAGAGAAAATATGAGAGAGAAAGGTAAAGGAGAGAGAAAGGTTGAGAAAGGTAGAGAGAGGAGAGAGAAGAGAGAGGGGTGAAACCCTCCTTTCTTCATAAAATAGGGGAACTTCCTCTTCTCTCTTCCTCTCAAACATCATCGCAAGCCCCAACCCTACACCATAGAATGGTGAGGACTCGGCGGTGCAATTTTGAACACCGTCCTGACAACCCACAGCCGACGGTGGTCGGTGAAGTAAGGAAAAGAAAAAAACAAAATGGGGGACATCATGTTCACAGCCTCCCGGTGACTGCCAACTCCAAACAACTGCAAAAGCCCAACAAAAAGAAGAAGGAACAAGGCATAAATCTCCTACCTAAATCCTGCAAGGCCAAAGGAGATGGTCGGGCAATCTTTTCTAGTGGAATCTGAAGAAAAACTCGGAGAAGAGGTCGAAAAACAGTGATGATTCCTCGAGAAATCGGTGATGGAGTCCAAGGGAGGAGGAAAGGAGCCTTTTATAGACGAGATCCTAGGATTTAAGCTAGGTTTTGGCTTGTCCTAGGACTTAGTTCCACCAGAGTGGGGCGAGAAAGAACACTATTGACTAGAGTCTTCTCCTCCTTAAGCACATGTGCGAGCAGCTCACAGGCCCTCAAAGCCAGGCCGATCAGTGAACCGAGCTTGATCAGGGTATTAAGACGGCGCAAGGGTCGGGTTTCACAGAGAGGTAGAGAGAGAGGGAGGAAGGGAGAGAAAAAGGAGGGAGCGAAAGGTAGTGGGAGGCCGTCCTAGGGCCATCATGGCTGTCGGACGGCCCAAATAGCCCTGCTGTTATCGCAGGTTCAAATGTTCACCCCTATTTCATCGTGTTTTTTAAGAAACATGATATACAGTAAGCCCGACAACCCTCTGATGGCCTCCCCGCCGCCTTTTGCTCCTCTCCCTTCCCCTCTATCTATCTCTCTCTTCTTGCATCTTCTCTTGTGGAGGACCATGGAGTCCAGGAGTCCTCGATGGCCCTCCGGTGACCACCGCCGGCATCTCCATCAGCCTCCCGTTTCTTCCCTCCCTCTTTCTCCCCCTCTCTCCTTCTTTCTCTTTTTCTCTCCGTTCATCCCTCATTTTCGTATCAATTTGGGTCTGATATGGTCCAGTAAGAGTGTACCAACTCGTACTACGGCTGACCTATACAGGATCTGTTCCGAGTCTGCAATCCTTGGTCATATTCATTTTGGATTATGATAGTTTCAATTTTACAGAATAGGATGACCTTTTGGCTTTTCTTTGTTCCTTTTTATCAGGATATTGGTCTATTTCTGGGACCCATGCTTGGTGAATGTAGATCTTTAAGTTTAAAATGGTCTGATTTGGGTTTGGCATTGGCTGGATTTCATTCTATATGAACATTAGATTGCTATTGTAAGATAAGTGAATCCTGCCGTTATTTTTATGTAGTAATCTCCATTTACCCTATTGATATTATTTAGAATCTGAACATATAATGAGAAACAATAGCAAGCTAATGCCAGCATCTAGTCTGCACAAAAACAAAAAAAAAGATCAAAACTCCTTGAAATGTCTTCCTCTTTGCCACATCTATAGCTTTATTAATGTCCACACAGGTGTTCTGTTTTGGTGATGAAAGTTAGCTGGGTACAAAAAGAAAGCTTTTCATGAAACTTTTGAGAGTAACTGAAGATTTTTCAGTAAGTTGGAAAATTTAAGAATCAGACCAATATATCGCTTTCAATAGAAGTTGAAAATTCCCAATTTTAAGTTACAGCTTTAACAAAATTTCAGGTATGTCAGAGTTACCTAAAACTTCAACATAAGCTTCAGAAAACAATGTCATCTCAATGGCCTAGAGTCATCGTTTTGCATTCAAGTGCAAACCAGGTCCATACTTGTACTGTTCCTCCCCTCCGCACCCTGCCCCCTTTTCATACACAACCCCCCCCCCCCCTCCCCCCCCTCTGCCCCCACCCCTACATCATAGACCTCTGAGTTGGTCAATAGTGACTAACTGCATATTTGCATATATGTACAATAAGACATGGCAAAGGTATTTAAGGTAATTGCAATTAGCATTGGAAAGGCAAAAAGGTCAAATATTCTTATTTTGTTTGAGGTTATTGTTTGGACAGTTCATATCATTCTCCGTTGACATGTTTTTTATATGTACAGGGTCATGAAGGCAGATTTTCTATTTATGTGCATGCATCAAAGGAAAAACCAGTTCATGTGAGTCCTTTATTTATTGGCAAGGACATTCGCAGTGACAAGGTACTCACTCCTTTCCTTTTTCACTTGATTTGTATGAGTTTTTCATGGCCAAATTCAGTCCTACAAACCCACCAGGAATAATCTATGAAGATCTCAAGGCATATAACTTGACAGGGCTGTGCTATTTCTTTTATGAAACATATCCTTATTATCTACTTCTATTAAACAATTATTTAATACAATTGCCAAGTTCAGTCCAAGATACCCCATTAGCTGAAAGCAAGAAATCTGTTCTTGTAGTCTGAAGATGTAAAAAACTACTTGGCAATTTGATAGTGTTAACGCAGTCCAATACTTGAAGTTTTTGTCCAAAACTATGTTGAAGATGATAAACCATGGATTTTTTCAGCTGGTAAAATCTTTTTGTTTGTTCTGGAGTGCAAGTAGATCATTTATGTTTTGGTTAAAATCAGTAGATGATTGACCAGCACTGGCATGATTTCATTGTTTCATGCGGGTGGTGTCCCAGCCTTGCACTAGCATGTTGTGTACCATGTCATCCCATTCTATGCTAATGCTTGGCATGTTCGCTAAAACTAGCATGGCGGCATGCGAAGTACTAGCACTCAACCCGTACAGTGCCATTGCTGCTTGCCAGTACATCAGTGGCATGGTATATAACATGCTATGCTGACCAGGACTTAAATGCATGGTTTCAGCCCAAACCTAAGTAATTTAGTTTCAAATATTATGTGCATGTGCTTGTTTGACTCTATTAATCATGAAAATGAATGCCTTAGCGTTAAATAATAGACAGAAAATGCTGGTATAATTAACTTCTGTCAAAGACGCAGAAAGGCCCTCTTCATGTGTTGCTTGGGTGGCAAAACTTCTGGCATTATGTGTTGCATGATTGATGCCCGATAACATTTTTTTAATATAATAAATCAGCTATTACAATGAAAATTTACCAAAATTTTGTGAAAATAGATTTATGTGAATTATGCTACCTCAGCACCAGTTCATGGAGAATGACATCAGGTTGAGAGCCAACCATTTAGTGGATCATAAATATAGACATGACTAAGGCTACTGATTGTCAAAATAATTTTAATAATTTATTTTCTTTCCTTTTGTTTTAAATATAATAATTTTATACTTCAATTACTTTTAATTTTTATCCATGGACAAAGTTTGAAATTTCAGTTTTGGTTTTAGTTTTGTGTGATAATGTTGCATCTAGATGGGGGTATCTTGTGGGTGTGTGACCAGATCTGTGATACTTAGTTGGAAAGCATGGTTCTGCTGTGTACAAATTTTAATCACCTTCCTTGTACTTAGTAGAGATAATCCTTTACCTTTCTATCATTTCATTTTTATATAGAATATTAAGTAATAGATTTCAGATATTATTATTTTTCTTCCATATCCTTACATCTCTACCCTAGTAGGTTTTTCTGATCCGCTCTTGCTGTTCTCATATTACTATAGTACTGTTTTGTCTTCTGCTGTGATGGTCTTCCTGTATTTTGATCTCTATGGTCCCCGCTTCACTATCAACAGAAAGTAGACAGAGAACAGTCGCCATGTTTTTAATCCACCAGAGCACAACTATCTGTTAATTTGTAGTAAGATGCCAAAATAGCTGCTACCTTAGTTCATGTTTTGAGCATTCTTTTAATAGCTCCTTTAAGCCAGTAGACTACTATGTACCCGAAAAAAAAAGCCAGTAGACTATCGCTCGAACACTGCCATTCCTGATCACCTTTGTAAATGAAACCTGAAGGTAGTGTCATAACCTAATATTTTTTCCTTAATTGCCACCAAAAATTACAATTGAACTTTCTTCTACTCATAAATCTCTAACAAGAAAGATGCCCATACATCATTCATTCTTGCTACTGTTCTATGACTCTTGGAAATTCGAATAATTTGCTTCATGCTTTTAATTATAACATCTAAAGTGGAAAGTTGGCATCTGGATTTGCTGATTTATGGATATGCCTTTTCATACCAGCAATACATTTTCCATGGAAACTTCCTTTTTATGTGGAATCCCTTTCATGGATCTCATGTTCTTTTTCATTCTTAATTCAAGCTGAGGTATTTTTTAGTATTTTTTGTATAAATTGCCAAGCTAACCTCTAGATCTTTTTAGGAAATCCATACAGCTTTTGCTGTTTCATTCCCTCAGAATAATTATTGTAAGAGGCAGAGAATGATTCTGTTAATTATAGCGAAGATAAACTAGCATGAGTGAAATATTCATTTTTTGTGAACTTAAGCATCTACTAGCTGAAAATGTGACTTTTCTGTTATGTTTCTCTTTTTTTTTTTTCCCCGAAAAAAAGTTTGTAGTTTTGGTTTAAATTAGCTGGTTGGAACTTAAATTGGTGCTTATGTATTGTTTAATTGCACATTTATTGTTCACTCAAAGTGCATGTAGGTGGCCTGGGGGAAAATTTCCATGGTTGATGCAGAGAAGAGATTGTTGGCAAATGCACTTCAAGATGCTGATAATCAGCATTTTGTGTTACTTTCTGAAAGGTGATTGTGTTGAATCAGCAGTTTATTTTGGTTGCTTTGGTTATGCTTTGATCGGCATTCCAACTATCATTTATTTGCATTGCAGCTGTATACCATTACATAATTTTGATTATGTATATAGTTATCTGATGGAAACAAATATCAGCTTTATTGACTGGTGAGCCTCTCAGTTATTTTGCCATAAAATTTATTCTGATAAAAATTCACATCTTGATACTGGCTAGTAATTTATAGAGTCTTCATATAAGGATTCCAGTTATAGACTTATTGGATCGCATCTTTTGATCTTGTTGAATTATTTGTTTTCAGTTTTGAGGATCCTGGCCCACATGGAACAGGCAGGTATTCTGAGCGTATGTTGCCTGAGATCGAAAAGAAAGACTGGAGGAAAGGTGCACAGGTAAGCTGAAGTATATTTCTGATTTATCACCAGGAGAGTAACTGAATAAGGATAAATGAAAGATTTGCCCAGATGACTATGGGATGCAGGAGAACCATGGAGTTAAATGAAGCCATAAGCATAGGAAATACAGGATATAATGCCAACGTATAACTATTTGTGTTAGCCTATTGGTGAAAAATAATATCTTAGTGCCCTTTAACCCTTACAAGCATCAAACTAACAAGGTTGTGTAAAGTTTTATGGATCACCTATTAATAAGGTTAGCATCCCATTTTTGAATTTAACGTGATATATAATTGAAGTACCTAATATTCTGGTCAACTTTGGTGCTGTTTGTTGCCCTGGAGTCTTTTTGTATTGATGTTAGCCAGAACTACTTTGACATATAGGAGTTTGTTGTGAAGGTTTTTTAGTATTTTATGCACAAAGTATGATGCTGAAGATGGATTTGTATCACTAATTCATTATAGCAGCATCGAAGTTGATAAATATCATAGTTGAGGTTTACTACAAAAGTCAGCTTATCATGGACCATATCTGCGGGGTTTCAATTTCTTTTCCTTTTGGATGAGCAATTTGCTGAAGTAATACTGTTAAAAAATTAAAAAAATTTAAAAAATAAATCACAACCAAAAGTAGAAAAGCATGAAGCATGGCCTATAGATTTAGATAATACCTGCCATGGTACCTCATTTTTATCCGGAGGAATCTTAGTTGACAAATCAGTATGCTTGGAGTGTGTCCTCATGGGCAATCTTTGAATTACCAATATACATGGCTAACCATGTAATATCTCTGGAATTTTCAGTAAAAAAACATAGTCATATATCACATTCATTTTCTATATACTTATTTGGATCCTTTGGTTGGAGACAAGTCAATGTTGATTTTTGTAATAATTTGGAGTTTCTAACTGTAACTGGAAGTTGAGACAGAGTGATGTTTAATATCAAAGCTAGCAAAGAAACCCTTATATGTATGGCTACAATTGCCACATGCCCTCACATGAGTGGTCAACCACAGGGAAAATTGATATACATAAAAAAAGTAAAATTTATGGATGTGAAAAAGTAGAATTGTAGCTGACAATGTAACAAAACTTGCATGGGTTCAAGCTTTATTTCTTTCTCTCTTTTTTGGTGGGGCAATGGGGGATGGAGAGGTTCATGAAATTGCTTTAATATCTTAAGTATTATTCATATTGCAGTGGTTTTCAATCAAGCGACAACATGCTGTGCTGATTCTGGCTGACAGTCTTTACTACACAAAATTCAAGCTTTATTGTAAGGTAAGTTGTGTGTATGATAAATTACTGCTTGTTCCAGCAAACAATCAAGAAGTTTTAGCTGTTTCTTAAGTTATTTTGAAATAATTTTTTTTGTTGAGTGTTGTAACAATTTTGAAATACCATTGATTGACCTTGACATAGCTGGTACTAAAGATGTGGTACTCATCCCAGATTTCCACAGCCAAAAGTACTGTGAGCTGCAAGTAAGGAGTGATTTGTTTTCAAATTGACATGATATCTTACTAAAAATTACAGCTAATGGTGACGGTGTAGCAAATGTATATTTGAATTGAGCATACATGTATGCATGCATGTATATTTGAATTTGGCATGGTGTTTGGCAAGACCAGTTAATCTGCTACCTGTAGGGGTTGGTTTGCTTTTCTGACTAAAAGATTCTGTATCATTAGAATGCGTTCATGGTGCTTACTTTCATGAAAAATGTACTGATGTTGTTATATATTTGACTATCACAGCCAGGTATGGAAGGACGGAATTGCTATTCTGATGAACATTACCTGCCAACTCTTTTCCACGTCAGCACATTAGAGACCATTTATGCTCAAATCTTCATCAAATAATTTTCCTTTTCTGCTTTTCATTGTTATTGCTCTTTTTTTTAATCTTGCAGATGGTTGATCCTACTGGAATTGCAAATTGGTCTGTGACTCATGTTGATTGGTCTGAGGGAAAGTGGCATCCAAAATCATACAAAGCTCGGGATGTTACTTTCAAGCTTTTGAAGAATATAACAGTATGTTTGAATTTCTTTTGAACAGCAAAATGAAAAGCTCTGGTTTGATTTTTACCTGTAACAACTGCAATCTTGTGTAGAGTTAATGATATGTTAATCTAGTAATGGTGTTTTTTTGCAGTCTATTGATGAGACCGTACATGTTACAAGTGATGCAAAGGTACACTTGACAGATCTTTTGCATTTTTCCTTTATTTTTTGGTCCACCTTTCAATTTGAAGTGTACCTTTTCTTTTTTGATGTTTTTTCCTTCTCAATAAAATATTCTGCAGTTTTTAACATGCTCTTTTCCATAGAACTCAGCAAATATAATGAACAGACTGATCCATTAAAGTATATTTGTTGCGACTGGCTTTGATTCTGTCAACCTATAGAATAAATGATACAAAATTTTTTCCTTAACATTTTTGTTCATATAATTTGATAAATAATGTCTTTTTTGTGGTTGATGCACTTCTCTTCCATCGCTTTAAATTATAGAGATTCAAGAGGTAGTGTTCTAATAAAGAGAAGACCCCAACCCCAACAGAGGAGCTGATTTTCCTTGTGTCACGTGCAGATGTTAAGCCACACTGGGAATTTTGATGAATTAGAAGTAGACAACTTATATGAGTTGCTCATATTTCCATTAGCTTGACTGCTGGAATTTTCACTATGTTATTCTTGTTCTTCTTATCATGATGATATCCATTTCATGCATATGTGAACTTTTGCCTCTCTCATTGTATGCTATGTCAGGAAAAGCTGTAGTTTAATGTGAGGCAACATCACATTTTATACTATATTTTGAAATATAGATCCTCATTGAGGTTCCCCGCAACTTTGATGTAGCATGACATGACTTGCACTCTAGAATATATGGTCTACATTGTACTAGGGACCATAAACTAAGGTCCAGTATCCATTTGTTTTGAGTAAGATGCGGAGAGCCAAGAAAGATGGATATCTCTAAGATCTGCTTCTAGAGAGTGAAAATCAAGGTTAAAAAAATAACCAAAAACTGAGGGCATAAGAATAACTTCGAATTCCCATTAAATGGTCACCTGGTTACAAAATCATGGACATGGAGATGTTATGAGTTGTGATAGATGAACCTCCAAAATAGCAAAGCTTCAAAACGTAGAAAGAGGGCTCTCTGTGAAGTCTACAATCTTGAACGTACATGTAACTGCAATTATTCTTAAATCAAGATTTTCTCGTGGAGGATCTAGAATGGTGAAGGTGAAATCAAAATTCTCTCTTGGAAAAATCTCTGTTATGAAAGGAAAAGCAATCATGGCATCTGAAAGTGATGCATCCTGGCGGCATGAGAAAGAGCTGAGGTGGTCAAGTTCTCACTAATTGGTTAGACATTCAAGTTTGGTTCAAAGGACATGAATTTATTGGTAAAGAGTTGGATTAAATGTGCAAGGGTTACACTTGTGCAACCTACAAAGGACAAATCATGCCTATATACTGAATTACAAAGCTAACTAGCTTTTTGCATACATACATACATACATACATGTGTGTGTATGCATGCATGTGCGTGTGCATGTGTGAGTGGGAGAGCGTTGGTCTGTATTGGCACACATGCACGTGAACCTTCAAAAGCTGAAGCTAAGGCGCACCAACTAGTAGCATGATAGTTCGACCTGTCCGTGAAGCAAACGTGAACAATATTTTCTTGTGAAACCCTGCCAAGACCTACCAGTTGTTCAAAATATGCTTACGTAGAATCACATGAATATAGAATGTTGCGGAAGATACCGTTACTTGTTTCAAGCCTGAATGACTATGCCCTTGTAGACAATCTTAGAAACCAATTTATTTGCTGTGCATCCTATCTCAAGTTTTCTATTCATATAAAGATCTTCATTGAAAATGTTATGAGAGGAAAAAGTTGACAGTTCATAAGCTGGTAAGACAAATTTTATGCTGTGCAGTTTCAATGCTGACTGAAATACAAAATTGTTCCCCTCCACAAGATTTGCCTTTATAGTCATTTGCAAGGAAGAACATTTAGCCTATTTTCAAGTATCAGTCGGACCCATATTTGGAAATATTTCTATATATATAGTTTTTTTTTTTTTTTTTTTTAATTTTCCTTGTTCAGTACAAACTCCACTGATTCTCTTTTTCTACTTGGAGGGGATACCCATTTTTTTCCTGCATTTTCTCTTAATACGCACTGATAGAAGATGAATTGTACTATCACTGTCTCATTCTTTCTTGCAGAAGGTAGTGCAGAAGAGACCTTGCCTATGGAATGGATCAAAGAGGCCATGTTATTTATTTGCCAGGAAATTTGTCCCTGAAACGCTTGATAATGTGATGAATTTACTCTCCAATTTTACAGCTCTATTTGAGTGAGCAGCATACGTAGCATTCTTTTGGCCGAGCATTCAAACTCTGTCCCTCACCCTTCAGTTCCTAATTTAGTATATAAATTGTGTACACATGAAACTGCTCGTCGATCTGTAATGCCAATCAGGTTCATAGGACGGGAGAGACTGTCGGATGCTTGAGGAATGGCTTGAGTTCTGTGAGTGTTTGAGTAGGGCTGAGGTGGCTGCCAACTCAATGCCTCTCTGCCCCTCAATTAATGTCTCCATAATTTTTCTGTTTTCTTTTTAATCAATAGCTTTCTTTTATTATCGGTTTTATGTAGGTTCTTTCATTTTCGTCCAGTGGTTCTGCTTTTGGAACAGCAAATTTTGTTAGCCTATTTAACTGCTGTAATTTGATCCATTTTCGCAGAGATGGAAAACAAAAGATCACAAATTACTTCCCTCTTGTACTTATTATATTCCAACAGGGCTATAGTTAATGAAAAGTTTAGTATTTTCATTGCATAGAACAAGTTTTGTCCATATGACATTTTTTGAAAAAACTCTCGTCATTATTTTTTTTTTGATGTAGCAGAACTCTCGGAGTTGCCATCTTTCTATACCAACCTCCGCCTAAGTTTAGTACTATAGTTTGGGTTGATCCGTTCCAGGTCTCCTCTTATGGCAGCTTTATTATAATTCGTCTTGTGGCTTAACCAGTCTGACAAGAATGGGTAGTCAGCCATCTTGTTTGGTGGTCAGAACAAAACCTTTTCACATTGCTTTCCAATTCAATACAACACTTCTTCATTTTGGTTTCAAGAGGGTGTGTTTAATTGTGTTCCGGTTGTTGTGGCCTTAATGTTTGGATCTCCAATATGTTCGATTTCAAACTATTATTCTTCCAATTATGTTATAGAGCAAAATTATTCTCTGTAGCTTGTACACATGATGTATGCTGAAGTAAGGCTCCATTTGTGAATCTTTCAGCAAAAGAAAAAACTGAAGGATTTACCAAGGAGAGACGGACAAATTAAGACCCTATCTGAATAGCTCATCTAAATTTGTGAACTTGCTGTACATTGATTGCATCAAGGTCTGTATGATTTGGACCTAAACCTACAATTTGTTGACAATGGCTTCCTTAGCTTTAAATAATCTTGGATACACATCAGGTAAGGTTTCGGTCAAACTCAAATAGCTATTTTATTCACATCCAAACTATAACTCATACGCAAGAGGCATTTTTTGCCTCCAAAATGCCGTCGAACTGCTTTTGATTCACCTTGGTTAATACTGCTCCTGCTTCTTGTTGTTGCTGCTGCTGCTGCGACAAAGTAAAGCAATAGAGTTAAATAAAATGATGTCCATGAAAAGGGTGATTGTGTAGGTTTGAATCTTCAAAGAAAGTTATTTACTTCGTCCAGTTTTGTGCGTGAGAATCATAGACCCGGAACCCCTTTATGCCTTCTTTAAGTGGGATGTGAAAGAGCTTATGTCATTTGGACATCTTTATGTGGATATAAAAATGTATCACATTTATTTACCTAATCGAACCAACTATAGGAGGAAGAAAAGTCTATTTTGTCGCTGTCAAAGCTAGTTTCTTGTAGGAAGGAAAATTGATATTTTTCCAGCAAAATTGACAGCATAGTTATTTAAAATTATGAACGTGGCCAACTAATCTTGGGTCATCTCCTCACGAAAAGACATCGAATTAGGATAAAAGAAAGTGGTGGAATTCAAAGTTATGACGCCAGATGGTTCTTGTGATGTGGTGTTTGTATACCTTTCAGAGCTCGACGGTGTGTCACACGTTGGTAATTTTTTAAAAAAAGTAAAAATGAATGTGGGAATTGTCATGCCCATCATTTTGAACAAAAAATATAAGATTTAAAATCTGATCAAATTTTAATGAAAGCAGCATCTCAAATTCTCAGATCTCCTGTGCATTTCCGGTGGTTCCATTCAGGATTCTTTATTTTTTTTAGGTAATGGAATAGACGGACTCTGTTGGTAGGAGTAGGAGTCATCCTGACTCCAGGGCTTTCACTTTAAAATGGACGCTATAGAAAATGAGGCAAAAAAGTAAGAGTTATTTTCTCCGGTGCATGTACCAAAGGATTTTTGTTCGGATGCTTCATGTCAAACCACACTCGATATGGTTAACATGTCCTTCTCACATTCATAAAAATGCTTAATTTAGACTCGCAAAAAATGAACAACTGACATGGCACGAGATATGTAGTTTTTTTTGATTTTTTTTTTAAAAAAATTATTAATTTGTGAAATATTTGTTATGATAGTTGTTGTGGGCAAGCTGTGGGGGACCTCTCTTAATAGTCCCACATCAGACAACTCTGGTGTGTGTATGTGCTTAAGAGGGATACGAGCACATCTTCCCTCACGAGGTGCCTTTTGTCCAAAAGATGAAGGACAAAACCGTGAAGCCGTCTGCGTGACGCTGGACCGGAGAGGTATAACCCTCGGTGGGGCCCGCTCAGGGGCTCCAAGACAACCCCGATGGGGACCACAGGGCACGCTCCTTGTCCGGATCTAACCGAAGCGGACAATACTTCGTGCGGCGGAGCGTGGTTGACTTCGACGACCTGCTTGACATGTGCGCACAACAGTGGCGCGCCAGGTGGGCTGTGGGGGGACCTTCCTTAATAGTCCCACATCGGACAATTCTGATATGTGCATGTGCTTAAGAGGGATACGAGCACACCTTCTCCTTTTGTCCAAAGGGCGAAGGACAGAGCACATCTTCTCCTTTTGTCCAAAGGGCGAAGGACAAAATCGTGAGGCTGTCTGCGTGATGCTGGGCCAGAGAGGTACAACCTCCGGTTGGGTCCGCTCAGAGGCTCCAGAGATAACCTCCGATGGGGATCACGGGGCACGCTCTCCGTTCGGACCTAGTGAAATGGACAATATTTTGTGGGACGGAACGTGGTTGACTCCGACGATCTGCTTGACACGTACATAATAATTTTGCAATAATTCAGGAAGTTTATTGTTTCTTGAACATTTTGATCCAAAGATGCTGTTATGCACAATCCTAGCCGACGAAATGCATCATCTCCCGTAGATATGGGTAATCTTTCTAGTAATAGTTTACTTGCTGGAATACTGGCTTCCATTTTCCGTGCATGAGATCATACAAAACAACGTGCCGGAAGAAATATCCCAGTGGGCTTCCGAGAAAAGTTACTTGACTGGTAGAAGACAAAGGAGGATGAGTTGAAGCTGTCAGTTTGGAAGGCTAAAAGGTCATAGTATAGATTTTTCTGATGGGAATAGGAAGTGAAGGCTTCCTTCCAAATAAAAGTCATAGCATGGTTGTGATTAGGAAATTGCTTTTCCAAGCTGTCCTCACTACTTGGGTGATGGATTTCTTGTCATCCCATGAATGCTGTTGACAAAGTCATCACGCTCTCATCAGCAATTGATTGATATCGATTTCTATATCATAACTCTTGCTTCCTGTATCGATCTAGCTCGATTGGACTTCCTCTGGCCAATCGATAAAACGAATAAATTATATCAAACGAATATAGGTACATCGGTGAGAATCAGTAAATAAAATACTGGATGATGGGACAGGAAGACATGGCCAATTATTTCTTTTACAATCCCACCCAATGCCAATTGGCTCCCTCCCAAGAATCCAAGAAAGAGCAAATACTGGAGTGAAACTCACGTACAAAGTTGTCTCTCTGGAAGCTATCATTGGCAAATCTGTGTGCTTATTTTTTGATTAGGCCGTTCTCACGAGAGATAGACACATGTCTGACTTCTCCACGATCTTGGCTAAATTTCGATCCCGCTCTTTCCCGTTTGCTTCTAAAAGTTTATATTCAGTCTTTTTTTTTTCTGCTGATTATCCTGTGAGACTATGATGAAAATTTTATATTGGATAATGATCAATTATCTATTATTAAAACAAATTATACT
Organism: Elaeis guineensis; assembly: GCF_000442705.2. Lineage (NCBI taxonomy): Eukaryota > Viridiplantae > Streptophyta > Magnoliopsida > Arecales > Arecaceae > Elaeis > Elaeis guineensis. The sequence continues at coordinate 2,317,801 of NC_025999.2, forward strand.
GCATCATTTTTTGAATCTCTCTGTTTGTCCCTGCCTTACTTTGCTTTTCTTAACTCTTACAGCCTATTTTGATTAGATATACACGAGATAAGAGGAGGGGAGGATAAGAGAATTAATGAACCCTTATTTGGAAAGAAATGAGAAGGATAAAGAAGAAAGGTACGTACCTTATTCTTATTTGGATAGAGGGTAGGATAGAGAGGTAAAGAGAGAGATAAAAAAAATTTTATATATATTTTGATAAATATGCGCTCTCTCATTAATATATATACTATTTAATATTGATGATATTTTTTATTATTTAAAATAAATTTATTAGATACTTTCATGTAAGATGCATTTGCTTCATGTACTAAAAAATTTCGTACTGAAACTATGAACTTGTAAGGAGCTCGCTGCATATATAAAATCTTATATTGCATATATAAAATTTTTATTCAAAAATAATAAAAAGAGGTCTATCAAGTAATAAGCTCATGCGAAGGGCGACCTGCGGGCGAAAGGGTGGCTAGGATTTTTGACTTATGTGAAGAGCAAAAATTGATTTGTACAAATGACCTATTTATAATTTTAAAATTTTATTAAAAATAAATTAAAAAAATAAAATTTGAGCTTAAACATTTCCGTTCTTTATAATTTAAATTAAAGATATAGAAAATTGAGTGAACGAAGGGTAGGAAAGGATTGAGAGAACCTTTCTCTATCCTCTTTTACCTCTCAAAAATTTTTATCAAATAGGAGTCTATTTTTTACCCTCTCCTCTCCTTTCCTGTATACCCCCCAATCCAAACAGGCAGTTAGAGGGAAATATAAAAGGAAGGTCTGACTTTGCTCGAAATTTGACCACTCTGTTGATTAGGCTACATGCCCTGTGAGTCTTTTTGCTGGCCTTTTGGATATCTGTTTGCGGCTGGTGGTGCATCTTTGATTTCTTTTGCTGCTGCCGAGATTTTGAAGTGGCTTCTTTAGGACTGATCCAACTTCCTGATGATAGGCGACGCCGACTAAGATGTTTTGGTTGGCGCTCACTTCCCTCTGAGCCTCCTTTGACCCTTTTAGTCCTGTGTCAATTATATTTATCTGTTGTTATTTCACCGGTTATCATACTCGTAAATTCCTGTTCTTTTTCGTTGTCCAGCTTTTATACTGAATAAAGTTTATAGCACCATAGTCTCCTTTTTTATATCGAAAAAAAAAATCAAATATTTGGAACAGTCAGAGCTGGGAGAGCATGTCGAGCAGATCTCTCTCACTCCAAATTTTAAGTTCTTATACGTAAACATGACCGACATACATCCGCGTTGTGGCTTTTATTCAAACACCGTGCTTTGAAGACGTACTACGGTTGGAAGATTAGGATAGAAGAGCTGCTTCCGAGAGATTTTATGCAGCCTCTGAGACTTGAGCAAAAGATAAGGTTGTGAGATTGACTTAAAAAGTAGCAGACTTGAGCAAACTTTTAAATTGTCAACGCTGCTTGTGAGCTCATTTTTGGCTCATTCACTCGCTCCAAAACCCAAAATGGATCCCCGATTCAATGAATCCTCAAATTCTAACGGATAAAGATATTATCTGAAATCTATCCAATGCATAGTGGATGCGGAACTAAATCCATGCCGGCACGGTCCTCGCATAAAAAAGCCAGTACTTGTTGTGAAAAAGACACCACACCACGTGATAAGAAGCCAACAAAGTCATACTCCAATGATAACAACCCCATCTAAGTTTGGATTTTTATAATATCTAACCTCCTTGCACTTCCCAAAATGACCTCATCATCTCCCCTAAACACCCCTACCTTGTGTAAGAAATAACACAAATGAAAAAAAAAAAAAAAAAAATTCTAGGGTCTTTTCAGTAAACTCACCACAAAAATTTGGAGTGGGGGTTCCCTCACACCCAATTTACAACAACTCCAACTTTGAGACCGTCCACCATTACCCCCTCCCTCTAATCTTCTATAAGTTTGGACTCCATCTCCTCCCTCTATTCTCTCCCTCCTTTCTGGCTTTTAACTTGCTCTCCAGGAGAGCCTGAGAGAGGGAAGGAGGCATGGGTTGCAAATTCTCTTGCAGATCATCACAGACGTTCGAGGGCGTGCGGGTGATCCACATCAACGGCTACGTGGAGGACTTCGTGGGGCCGGTCACGGCGGGCCAGGTAACGGGGAAGCCCCCCAAGCACGTGCTCTTCTCCGCGGCCCACCTGCTCTCCCCGGGCTCTCGACCGCTCCAGCTCGACGACTTGCTCGAACCGGGCCGGATCTACTTCCTCCTCCCCCATTCCGTCTTCCAGTCCGACACGTCGCCGGTGGACCTGGCCTCTCTCGCCACCCGGCTCACCGCCATGGCGCGTCGGGGGGGCGGGCCGGCACCCGCCGGAGGCCCACAGCCGACCGGTGTGTTGGGGAATATTGGGCCGGGGACTGATGGGCCGTGGCGGTCGAGGGCTCGGACGTGGAGGCCGGAGCTGGACCCGATCGAGGAGCGGTCTCTGGGGCGGTCCATGGGAAGGGAGTCCTACAGCAGCTCCAGCCCCGATCGGAAACGTGAAATGGTCGCAGGTTGGGAATATCCCGCCCGTAATGTGCCGTGACTTTTGCTTGGCACGTGTGTAGTGCTCCACGCGTGTGTGGGTTTTTGGGTGTTCCGAAATGGATGGGTTTTTCTCTCTTCTTTTTTTTTTTTTTTTTTCCTTTTTATAAATAATATATGAACTTTCTCTCTCTCCCCCCTCCCCCGTGCGTGCGCGTGTGTGCCTGTACGCTCGTCTCCTCGTGGATGAGATTTTGTTTTTTTTTTTTTTTTTCTTTTTCTGATTGGCGCAAAAGACAGATCTCTCTTTTACGATAGAAGAGATTTTTGGAATGATAACGAAATACATCTTGTGGTCATGAGATCGCATCGGAAACGTGAAATGCTCGCAGGTTGGGAGTATCCCGTCCGTAATGGTGTGCCATTACTGTTGCTTGGCACGTGTGAAGTGCTCCACTCGTGTGTGTGTGTGTGTGTGTGTTTTTTTTTTTTTTTTCCTTCCTCCCGATTGCATGTCTGCTTTACAATAGAAGAGATTTTTGGAATGATAACAAAATACGTCGACCAAGATGTTGTGTTCATGCAACCATATTTGATCAGTAGATTAGCCATGCATGAGATGATAAAGATCACACGCATCGAGAACACACAAATCATATCTATGATTAAAATGTTTGTAGGGCCAGGATGGGTTGCCGTCACAAAGACGTTTACGATGTGATGCATCTTTTTGACTTCTGAAGGGGCCATGGATGGAATCCATCCACGCCCTCCTTCACGGAAACATGATGTTGCTGCCAAAATTCGAACTACAATGATCGGACGAGCTTGAAGCTAGAGAGATTTGACGAGCTGGTGAATGGCCGAAGAAGTCTGCCAAGAGTCCAACTAGAAAGCAAAAGAGATTGAACACCGAAAATTGTTGGAATTTACTTGACGAGGAACCCTCCAGTGCACTTAAGTTAGATCAGAATTTTGGGAAGCGATGAAAATTTGAGAACGGTGAAAATAATAGTATGGGTATTGTTGTAACTTGTGGGTCGAATATCGGAAGACTGAGTCTCGAAAGTTCTATATCGATCAAAGTCGAGAGTATCTCTTGCTTAAGAGTGTGGACTCCCTCTTGCTCACGTGAAGCGCCTTTTGTGGGATAAAATCATGAGGGACGGCGTTCTCAGTGATCCCTGTAGCGGGCATGCGTCGTTCCGAAGTGGACAATACCTCGCGTGCGATGGAGGGAGAAAAGTTCGTACACTCTACACTTTGGGTCGGACATCGAGAGGCTGAGCTTCGAAAGTCCCATATCATGGTCGAAAGTGTCTACTGCTTAAGAGTGCGGACTTCCTCTTGCCCACATGAAGTCTTTTTTGTGGGGCAAAATCGTGAGAGACAGCGTTCTCAGTGATCTTTATAACGGACACGCGCCATTCCGAAGCGGACAATACCTGGTGAAGGAAAAAAATTCTTATACTCTGGGCACGTAGTCTCCACAGATATGAAAGAAATTATATCAAAGATAGATCCTCTAGATGTTGATTATATCTAGAATAAAGGTTAGTCTCTATTACCGAAAGAGACGGATGTGCACCATAGCTACTCGGCAGATAATTACTGCCCGAATGTTATGCTCAATCTAGAAGATGACTTGTAATTATTCTGCATCGTTCATCATAAGTATATGGGATCATAACCATCTTTTTATTCTATCCGTAGATTAATTCCTGCCACATCAACGTGGACTGCGGCCTTTCTTTATTTCTATCGAATACTATTCCGACTGATCGCGTGGATATCTGCTGGAATGGAAAAAAAAAAAAATGTATGCATCACCTTGGAGAGCGATGTCGCAACTGTATACATTTATTCTTTCGAGTTCCCAGCGTCCTCCACTAACTGAATCAAAAATCAATGCACGCATTGACATGTCTGTACTACCATCCTTTCATCCACAAATTCCAGGGAAGAAGATCCAAGTTATCCTCCCGGTTTTATTATTGAGAACTCTGCCATAAATCTCGGGCGATCACATTTTCTTTTATCCATTTAGGCTTGGCGGCATCTACTTCTCACCATCAATACTGTATACTCTCCTTTAGAGAAATCCTCGTTGCACCGTCCCTTCCCATTGGTCAACGAAGCCACCCTTTCCAACGCCAGTTAATGCGCCTATTAAATGTTTATAGATCCGTATTTTAATTTAAAATATTAAATAATAAAAATATTTTTTATTTTAAAAATTTATATCACCGAACAGCTTATTAGGATACCATCACACATATTAAAACATTGTGCAGATATAAAATTATAAAAAAAATATATTTTTATTATTAAAAATTATCATAATTTTTAAAATAGATACCTACGAGATGTCATAATTTTTTTAAATTAAAAAAATATTTTTATCATTTAAAATTTTAAATAGAAAAATAAATTTACAAATATTTAATGAGTGCATTAATAGATATTAAAAAATATGATTATATGGATCAATCACGTAAAATATTGCGTTTCATATCGAATTTTCTACACCATCCATGATGCATAAAGAATTCCTCTACTGCTAGAACATGCATCACTTAATTTTATTGGACCCTCCTACCATTTAAATAAATATATATTAAAAAAAAAAAAAAAAAAAAAAAAAACTTTGTTGGGCCTTTTGGGAGGTTTTCGTCGATCCAACTACAAACCTCGTCGTGTCCTGGTGGATTGGTTTAGCTCCCATCGCGGCGTTACTCGGGCGCTAGTTTTGTCTGGACCGGACAGAACCCGTTTTGTTGAAGTGGTTTTGGGCCGTTTTTTTTTTTTTTGTTTTGTTTTGTTGGTCATTATGGGAACTCAGTTCAACTTCATTGCAAACCAACCCATCATCGAAGTGGGCTACCTGGGCCAAATTGAGATCTAATTCCCAATTACGGACAGCCAAACAGGTTCTCACTCCTTTCCTTTTTCACTTGATTTGTATGAGTTTTTCATGGCCAAATTCAGTCCTACAAACCCCACCAGGAATAATCTATGAAGATCCTCAAGGCATATAACTTGACAGGGCTGTGCTATTTCTTTTTATGAAACATATCCTTATTATCTACTTCTATTAAACAATTATTTAATACAATTGCCAAGTTCAGTCCAAGATACCCCATTAGCTGAAAGCAAGAAATCTGTTCTTGTAGTCTGAAGATGTAAAAAACTACTTGGCAATTTGATAGTGTTAACGCAGTCCAATACTTGAAGTTTTTGTCCAAAACTATGTTGAAGATGATAAACCATGGATTTTTTCAGCTGGTAAAATCTTTTTGTTTGTTCTGGAGTGCAAGTAGATCATTTATGTTTTGGTTAAAATCAGTAGATGATTGACCAGCACTGGCATGATTTCATTGTTTCATGCGGGTGGTGTCCCAGCCTTGCACTAGCATGTTGTGTACCATGTCATCCCATTCTATGCTAATGCTTGGCATGTTCGCTAAAACTAGCATGGCGGCATGCGAAGTACTAGCACTCAACCCGTACAGTGCCATTGCTGCTTGCCAGTACATCAGTGGCATGGTATATAACATGCTATGCTGACCAGGACTTAAATGCATGGTTTCAGCCCAAACCTAAGTAATTTAGTTTCAAATATTATGTGCATGTGCTTGTTTGACTCTATTAATCATGAAAATGAATGCCTTAGCGTTAAATAATAGACAGAAAATGCTGGTATAATTAACTTCTGTCAAAGACGCAGAAAGGCCCTCTTCATGTGTTGCTTGGGTGGCAAAACTTCTGGCATTATGTGTTGCATGATTGATGCCCGATAACATTTTTTAATATAATAAATCAGCTATTACAATGAAAATTTACCAAAATTTTGTGAAAATAGATTTATGTGAATTATGCTACCTCAGCACCAGTTCATGGAGAATGACATCAGGTTGAGAGCCAACCATTTAGTGGATCATAAATATAGACATGACTAAGGCTACTGATTGTCAAAATAATTTTAATAAATTTATTTTCTTTCCTTTTGTTTTAAATATAATAATTTTATACTTCAATTACTTTTAATTTTTATCCATGGACAAAGTTTGAAATTTCAGTTTTGGTTTTAGTTTTGTGTGATAATGTTGCATCTAGATGGGGGTATCTTGTGGGTGTGTGACCAGATCTGTGATACTTAGTTGGAAAGCATGGTTCTGCTGTGTACAAATTTTAATCACCTTCCTTGTACTTAGTAGAGATAATCCTTTACCTTTCTATCATTTCATTTTTATATAGAATATTAAGTAATAGATTTCAGATATTATTATTTTTCTTCCATATCCTTACATCTCTACCCTAGTAGGTTTTTCTGATCCGCTCTTGCTGTTCTCATATTACTATAGTACTGTTTTGTCTTCTGCTGTGATGGTCTTCCTGTATTTTGATCTCTATGGTCCCCGCTTCACTATCAACAGAAAGTAGACAGAGAACAGTCGCCATGTTTTTTAATCCACCAGAGCACAACTATCTGTTAATTTGTAGTAAGATGCCAAAATAGCTGCTACCTTAGTTCATGTTTTGAGCATTCTTTTAATAGCTCCTTTAAGCCAGTAGACTACTATGTACCCGAAAAAAAAAAGCCAGTAGACTATCGCTCGAACACTGCCATTCCTGATCACCTTTGTAAATGAAACCTGAAGGTAGTGTCATAACCTAATATTTTTTCCTTAATTGCCACCAAAAATTACAATTGAACTTTCTTCTACTCATAAATCTCTAACAAGAAAGATGCCCATACATCATTCATTCTTGCTACTGTTCTATGACTCTTGGAAATTCGAATAATTTGCTTCATGCTTTTAATTATAACATCTAAAGTGGAAAGTTGGCATCTGGATTTGCTGATTTATGGATATGCCTTTTCATACCAGCAATACATTTTCCATGGAAACTTCCTTTTTATGTGGAATCCCTTTCATGGATCTCATGTTCTTTTTCATTCTTAATTCAAGCTGAGGTATTTTTTAGTATTTTTTGTATAAATTGCCAAGCTAACCTCTAGATCTTTTTAGGAAATCCATACAGCTTTTGCTGTTTCATTCCCTCAGAATAATTATTGTAAGAGGCAGAGAATGATTCTGTTAATTATAGCGAAGATAAACTAGCATGAGTGAAATATTCATTTTTTGTGAACTTAAGCATCTACTAGCTGAAAATGTGACTTTTCTGTTATGTTTCTCTTTTTTTTTTTCCCCGAAAAAAAGTTTGTAGTTTTGGTTTAAATTAGCTGGTTGGAACTTAAATTGGTGCTTATGTATTGTTTAATTGCACATTTATTGTTCACTCAAAGTGCATGTAGGTGGCCTGGGGGAAAATTTCCATGGTTGATGCAGAGAAGAGATTGTTGGCAAATGCACTTCAAGATGCTGATAATCAGCATTTTGTGTTACTTTCTGAAAGGTGATTGTGTTGAATCAGCAGTTTATTTTGGTTGCTTTGGTTATGCTTTGATCGGCATTCCAACTATCATTTATTTGCATTGCAGCTGTATACCATTACATAATTTTGATTATGTATATAGTTATCTGATGGAAACAAATATCAGCTTTATTGACTGGTGAGCCTCTCAGTTATTTTGCCATAAAATTTATTCTGATAAAAATTCACATCTTTGATACTGGCTAGTAATTTATAGAGTCTTCATATAAGGATTCCAGTTATAGACTTATTGGATCGCATCTTTTGATCTTGTTGAATTATTTGTTTTCAGTTTTGAGGATCCTGGCCCACATGGAACAGGCAGGTATTCTGAGCGTATGTTGCCTGAGATCGAAAAGAAAGACTGGAGGAAAGGTGCACAGGTAAGCTGAAGTATATTTCTGATTTATCACCAGGAGAGTAACTGAATAAGGATAAATGAAAGATTTGCCCAGATGACTATGGGATGCAGGAGAACCATGGAGTTAAATGAAGCCATAAGCATAGGAAATACAGGATATAATGCCAACGTATAACTATTTGTGTTAGCCTATTGGTGAAAAATAATATCTTAGTGCCCTTTAACCCTTACAAGCATCAAACTAACAAGGTTGTGTAAAGTTTTATGGATCACCTATTAATAAGGTTAGCATCCCATTTTTGAATTTAACGTGATATATAATTGAAGTACCTAATATTCTGGTCAACTTTGGTGCTGTTTGTTGCCCTGGAGTCTTTTTGTATTGATGTTAGCCAGAACTACTTTGACATATAGGAGTTTGTTGTGAAGGTTTTTTAGTATTTTATGCACAAAGTATGATGCTGAAGATGGATTTGTATCACTAATTCATTATAGCAGCATCGAAGTTGATAAATATCATAGTTGAGGTTTACTACAAAAGTCAGCTTATCATGGACCATATCTGCGGGGTTTCAATTTCTTTTCCTTTTGGATGAGCAATTTGCTGAAGTAATACTGTTAAAAAATTAAAAAAATTTAAAAAAATAAATCACAACCAAAAGTAGAAAAGCATGAAGCATGGCCTATAGATTTAGATAATACCTGCCATGGTACCTCATTTTTATCCGGAGGAATCTTAGTTGACAAATCAGTATGCTTGGAGTGTGTCCTCATGGGCAATCTTTGAATTACCAATATACATGGCTAACCATGTAATATCTCTGGAATTTTCAGTAAAAAAACATAGTCATATATCACATTCATTTTCTATATACTTATTTGGATCCTTTGGTTGGAGACAAGTCAATGTTGATTTTTGTAATAATTTGGAGTTTCTAACTGTAACTGGAAGTTGAGACAGAGTGATGTTTAATATCAAAGCTAGCAAAGAAACCCTTATATGTATGGCTACAATTGCCACATGCCCTCACATGAGTGGTCAACCACAGGGAAAATTGATATACATAAAAAAAGTAAAATTTATGGATGTGAAAAAGTAGAATTGTAGCTGACAATGTAACAAAACTTGCATGGGTTCAAGCTTTATTTCTTTCTCTCTTTTTTGGTGGGGCAATGGGGGATGGAGAGGTTCATGAAATTGCTTTAATATCTTAAGTATTATTCATATTGCAGTGGTTTTCAATCAAGCGACAACATGCTGTGCTGATTCTGGCTGACAGTCTTTACTACACAAAATTCAAGCTTTATTGTAAGGTAAGTTGTGTGTATGATAAATTACTGCTTGTTCCAGCAAACAATCAAGAAGTTTTAGCTGTTTCTTAAGTTATTTTGAAATAATTTTTTTTGTTGAGTGTTGTAACAATTTTGAAATACCATTGATTGACCTTGACATAGCTGGTACTAAAGATGTGGTACTCATCCCAGATTTCCACAGCCAAAAGTACTGTGAGCTGCAAGTAAGGAGTGATTTGTTTTCAAATTGACATGATATCTTACTAAAAATTACAGCTAATGGTGACGGTGTAGCAAATGTATATTTGAATTGAGCATACATGTATGCATGCATGTATATTTGAATTTGGCATGGTGTTTGGCAAGACCAGTTAATCTGCTACCTGTAGGGGTTGGTTTGCTTTTCTGACTAAAAGATTCTGTATCATTAGAATGCGTTCATGGTGCTTACTTTCATGAAAAATGTACTGATGTTGTTATATATTTGACTATCACAGCCAGGTATGGAAGGACGGAATTGCTATTCTGATGAACATTACCTGCCAACTCTTTTCCACGTCAGCACATTAGAGACCATTTATGCTCAAATCTTCATCAAATAATTTTCCTTTTCTGCTTTTCATTGTTATTGCTCTTTTTTTTAATCTTGCAGATGGTTGATCCTACTGGAATTGCAAATTGGTCTGTGACTCATGTTGATTGGTCTGAGGGAAAGTGGCATCCAAAATCATACAAAGCTCGGGATGTTACTTTCAAGCTTTTGAAGAATATAACAGTATGTTTGAATTTCTTTTGAACAGCAAAATGAAAAGCTCTGGTTTGATTTTTACCTGTAACAACTGCAATCTTGTGTAGAGTTAATGATATGTTAATCTAGTAATGGTGTTTTTTTGCAGTCTATTGATGAGACCGTACATGTTACAAGTGATGCAAAGGTACACTTGACAGATCTTTTGCATTTTTCCTTTATTTTTTGGTCCACCTTTCAATTTGAAGTGTACCTTTTCTTTTTTGATGTTTTTTCCTTCTCAATAAAATATTCTGCAGTTTTTAACATGCTCTTTTCCATAGAACTCAGCAAATATAATGAACAGACTGATCCATTAAAGTATATTTGTTGCGACTGGCTTTGATTCTGTCAACCTATAGAATAAATGATACAAAATTTTTTCCTTAACATTTTTGTTCATATAATTTGATAAATAATGTCTTTTTTGTGGTTGATGCACTTCTCTTCCATCGCTTTAAATTATAGAGATTCAAGAGGTAGTGTTCTAATAAAGAGAAGACCCCAACCCCAACAGAGGAGCTGATTTTCCTTGTGTCACGTGCAGATGTTAAGCCACACTGGGAATTTTGATGAATTAGAAGTAGACAACTTATATGAGTTGCTCATATTTCCATTAGCTTGACTGCTGGAATTTTCACTATGTTATTCTTGTTCTTCTTATCATGATGATATCCATTTCATGCATATGTGAACTTTTGCCTCTCTCATTGTATGCTATGTCAGGAAAAGCTGTAGTTTAATGTGAGGCAACATCACATTTTATACTATATTTTGAAATATAGATCCTCATTGAGGTTCCCCGCAACTTTGATGTAGCATGACATGACTTGCACTCTAGAATATATGGTCTACATTGTACTAGGGACCATAAACTAAGGTCCAGTATCCATTTGTTTTGAGTAAGATGCGGAGAGCCAAGAAAGATGGATATCTCTAAGATCTGCTTCTAGAGAGTGAAAATCAAGGTTAAAAAAATAACCAAAAACTGAGGGCATAAGAATAACTTCGAATTCCCATTAAATGGTCACCTGGTTACAAAATCATGGACATGGAGATGTTATGAGTTGTGATAGATGAACCTCCAAAATAGCAAAGCTTCAAAACGTAGAAAGAGGGCTCTCTGTGAAGTCTACAATCTTGAACGTACATGTAACTGCAATTATTCTTAAATCAAGATTTTCTCGTGGAGGATCTAGAATGGTGAAGGTGAAATCAAAATTCTCTCTTGGAAAAATCTCTGTTATGAAAGGAAAAGCAATCATGGCATCTGAAAGTGATGCATCCTGGCGGCATGAGAAAGAGCTGAGGTGGTCAAGTTCTCACTAATTGGTTAGACATTCAAGTTTGGTTCAAAGGACATGAATTTATTGGTAAAGAGTTGGATTAAATGTGCAAGGGTTACACTTGTGCAACCTACAAAGGACAAATCATGCCTATATACTGAATTACAAAGCTAACTAGCTTTTTGCATACATACATACATACATACATGTGTGTGTATGCATGCATGTGCGTGTGCATGTGTGAGTGGGAGAGCGTTGGTCTGTATTGGCACACATGCACGTGAACCTTCAAAAGCTGAAGCTAAGGCGCACCAACTAGTAGCATGATAGTTCGACCTGTCCGTGAAGCAAACGTGAACAATATTTTCTTGTGAAACCCTGCCAAGACCTACCAGTTGTTCAAAATATGCTTACGTAGAATCACATGAATATAGAATGTTGCGGAAGATACCGTTACTTGTTTCAAGCCTGAATGACTATGCCCTTGTAGACAATCTTAGAAACCAATTTATTTGCTGTGCATCCTATCTCAAGTTTTCTATTCATATAAAGATCTTCATTGAAAATGTTATGAGAGGAAAAAGTTGACAGTTCATAAGCTGGTAAGACAAATTTTATGCTGTGCAGTTTCAATGCTGACTGAAATACAAAATTGTTCCCCTCCACAAGATTTGCCTTTATAGTCATTTGCAAGGAAGAACATTTAGCCTATTTTCAAGTATCAGTCGGACCCATATTTGGAAATATTTCTATATATATAGTTTTTTTTTTTTTTTTTTTAATTTTCCTTGTTCAGTACAAACTCCACTGATTCTCTTTTTCTACTTGGAGGGGATACCCATTTTTTTCCTGCATTTTCTCTTAATACGCACTGATAGAAGATGAATTGTACTATCACTGTCTCATTCTTTCTTGCAGAAGGTAGTGCAGAAGAGACCTTGCCTATGGAATGGATCAAAGAGGCCATGTTATTTATTTGCCAGGAAATTTGTCCCTGAAACGCTTGATAATGTGATGAATTTACTCTCCAATTTTACAGCTCTATTTGAGTGAGCAGCATACGTAGCATTCTTTTGGCCGAGCATTCAAACTCTGTCCCTCACCCTTCAGTTCCTAATTTAGTATATAAATTGTGTACACATGAAACTGCTCGTCGATCTGTAATGCCAATCAGGTTCATAGGACGGGAGAGACTGTCGGATGCTTGAGGAATGGCTTGAGTTCTGTGAGTGTTTGAGTAGGGCTGAGGTGGCTGCCAACTCAATGCCTCTCTGCCCCTCAATTAATGTCTCCATAATTTTTCTGTTTTCTTTTTAATCAATAGCTTTCTTTTATTATCGGTTTTATGTAGGTTCTTTCATTTTCGTCCAGTGGTTCTGCTTTTGGAACAGCAAATTTTGTTAGCCTATTTAACTGCTGTAATTTGATCCATTTTCGCAGAGATGGAAAACAAAAGATCACAAATTACTTCCCTCTTGTACTTATTATATTCCAACAGGGCTATAGTTAATGAAAAGTTTAGTATTTTCATTGCATAGAACAAGTTTTGTCCATATGACATTTTTTGAAAAAACTCTCGTCATTATTTTTTTTTTGATGTAGCAGAACTCTCGGAGTTGCCATCTTTCTATACCAACCTCCGCCTAAGTTTAGTACTATAGTTTGGGTTGATCCGTTCCAGGTCTCCTCTTATGGCAGCTTTATTATAATTCGTCTTGTGGCTTAACCAGTCTGACAAGAATGGGTAGTCAGCCATCTGTTTGGTGGTCAGAACAAAACCTTTTCACATTGCTTTCCAATTCAATACAACACTTCTTCATTTTGGTTTCAAGAGGGTGTGTTTAATTGTGTTCCGGTTGTTGTGGCCTTAATGTTTGGATCTCCAATATGTTCGATTTCAAACTATTATTCTTCCAATTATGTTATAGAGCAAAATTATTCTCTGTAGCTTGTACACATGATGTATGCTGAAGTAAGGCTCCATTTGTGAATCTTTCAGCAAAAGAAAAAAACTGAAGGATTTACCAAGGAGAGACGGACAAATTAAGACCCTATCTGAATAGCTCATCTAAATTTGTGAACTTGCTGTACATTGATTGCATCAAGGTCTGTATGATTTGGACCTAAACCTACAATTTGTTGACAATGGCTTCCTTAGCTTTAAATAATCTTGGATACACATCAGGTAAGGTTTCGGTCAAACTCAAATAGCTATTTTATTCACATCCAAACTATAACTCATACGCAAGAGGCATTTTTTGCCTCCAAAATGCCGTCGAACTGCTTTTGATTCACCTTGGTTAATACTGCTCCTGCTTCTTGTTGTTGCTGCTGCTGCTGCGACAAAGTAAAGCAATAGAGTTAAATAAAATGATGTCCATGAAAAGGGTGATTGTGTAGGTTTGAATCTTCAAAGAAAGTTATTTACTTCGTCCAGTTTTGTGCGTGAGAATCATAGACCCGGAACCCCTTTATGCCTTCTTTAAGTGGGATGTGAAAGAGCTTATGTCATTTGGACATCTTTATGTGGATATAAAAATGTATCACATTTATTTACCTAATCGAACCAACTATAGGAGGAAGAAAAGTCTATTTTGTCGCTGTCAAAGCTAGTTTCTTGTAGGAAGGAAAATTGATATTTTTCCAGCAAAATTGACAGCATAGTTATTTAAAATTATGAACGTGGCCAACTAATCTTGGGTCATCTCCTCACGAAAAGACATCGAATTAGGATAAAAGAAAGTGGTGGAATTCAAAGTTATGACGCCAGATGGTTCTTGTGATGTGGTGTTTGTATACCTTTCAGAGCTCGACGGTGTGTCACACGTTGGTAATTTTTAAAAAAAGTAAAAATGAATGTGGGAATTGTCATGCCCATCATTTTGAACAAAAAATATAAGATTTAAAATCTGATCAAATTTTAATGAAAGCAGCATCTCAAATTCTCAGATCTCCTGTGCATTTCCGGTGGTTCCATTCAGGATTCTTTATTTTTTTAGGTAATGGAATAGACGGACTCTGTTGGTAGGAGTAGGAGTCATCCTGACTCCAGGGCTTTCACTTTAAAATGGACGCTATAGAAAATGAGGCAAAAAAGTAAGAGTTATTTTCTCCGGTGCATGTACCAAAGGATTTTTGTTCGGATGCTTCATGTCAAACCACACTCGATATGGTTAACATGTCCTTCTCACATTCATAAAAATGCTTAATTTAGACTCGCAAAAAATGAACAACTGACATGGCACGAGATATGTAGTTTTTTTGATTTTTTTTTAAAAAAATTATTAATTTGTGAAATATTGTTATGATAGTTGTTGTGGGCAAGCTGTGGGGGACCTCTCTTAATAGTCCCACATCAGACAACTCTGGTGTGTGTATGTGCTTAAGAGGATACGAGCACATCTTCCCTCACGAGGTGCCTTTTGTCCAAAAGATGAAGGACAAAACCGTGAAGCCGTCTGCGTGACGCTGGACCGGAGAGGTATAACCCTCGGTGGGGCCCGCTCAGGGGCTCCAAGACAACCCCCGATGGGGACCACAGGGCACGCTCCTTGTCCGGATCTAACCGAAGCGGACAATACTTCGTGCGGCGGAGCGTGGTTGACTTCGACGACCTGCTTGACATGTGCGCACAACAGTGGCGCGCCAGGTGGCTGTGGGGGGACCTTCCTTAATAGTCCCACATCGGACAATTCTGATATGTGCATGTGCTTAAGAGGGATACGAGCACACCTTCTCCTTTTGTCCAAAGGGCGAAGGACAGAGCACATCTTCTCCTTTTGTCCAAAGGGCGAAGGACAAAATCGTGAGGCTGTCTGCGTGATGCTGGGCCAGAGAGGTACAACCTCCGGTTGGGTCCGCTCAGAGGCTCCAGAGATAACCTCCGATGGGGATCACGGGGCACGCTCTCCATTCGGACCTAGTGAAATGGACAATATTTTGTGGGACGGAACGTGGTTGACTCCGACGATCTGCTTGACACGTACATAATAATTTTGCAATAATTCAGGAAGTTTATTGTTTCTTGAACATTTTGATCCAAAGATGCTGTTATGCACAATCCTAGCCGACGAAATGCATCATCTCCCGTAGATATGGGTAATCTTTCTAGTAATAGTTTACTTGCTGGAATACTGGCTTCCATTTTCCGTGCATGAGATCATACAAAACAACGTGCCGGAAGAAATATCCCAGTGGGCTTCCGAGAAAAGTTACTTGACTGGTAGAAGACAAAGGAGGATGAGTTGAAGCTGTCAGTTTGGAAGGCTAAAAGGTCATAGTATAGATTTTTCTGATGGGAATAGGAAGTGAAGGCTTCCTTCCAAATAAAAGTCATAGCATGGTTGTGATTAGGAAATTGCTTTTCCAAGCTGTCCTCACTACTTGGGTGATGGATTTCTTGTCATCCCATGAATGCTGTTGACAAAGTCATCACGCTCTCATCAGCAATTGATTGATATCGATTTCTATATCATAACTCTTGCTTCCTGTATCGATCTAGCTCGATTGGACTTCCTCTGGCCAATCGATAAAACGAATAAATTATATCAAACGAATATAGGTACATCGGTGAGAATCAGTAAATAAAATACTGGATGATGGGACAGGAAGACATGGCCAATTATTTCTTTTACAATCCCACCCAATGCCAATTGGCTCCCTCCCAAGAATCCAAGAAAGAGCAAATACTGGAGTGAAACTCACGTACAAAGTTGTCTCTCTGGAAGCTATCATTGGCAAATCTGTGTGCTTATTTTTGATTAGGCCGTTCTCACGAGAGATAGACACATGTCTGACTTCTCCACGATCTTGGCTAAATTTCGATCCCGCTCTTTCCCGTTTGCTTCTAAAAGTTTATATTCAGTCTTTTTTTTTCTGCTGATTATCCTGTGAGACTATGATGAAAATTTTATATTGGATAATGATCAATTATCTATTATTAAAACAAATTATACTGCATCATTTTTTGAATCTCTCTGTTTGTCCCTGCCTTACTTTGCTTTTCTTAACTCTTACAGCCTATTTTGATTAGATATACACGAGATAAGAGGAGGGGAGGATAAGAGAATTAATGAACCCTTATTTGGAAAGAAATGAGAAGGATAAAGAAGAAAGGTACGTACCTTATTCTTATTTGGATAGAGGGTAGGATAGAGAGGTAAAGAGAGAGATAAAAAAAATTTTATATATATTTTGATAAATATGCGCTCTCTCATTAATATATATACTATTTAATATTGATGATATTTTTTATTATTTAAAATAAATTTATTAGATACTTTCATGTAAGATGCATTTGCTTCATGTACTAAAAAATTTCGTACTGAAACTATGAACTTGTAAGGAGCTCGCTGCATATATAAAATCTTATATTGCATATATAAAATTTTTATTCAAAAATAATAAAAAGAGGTCTATCAAGTAATAAGCTCATGCGAAGGGCGACCTGCGGGCGAAAGGGTGGCTAGGATTTTTGACTTATGTGAAGAGCAAAAATTGATTTGTACAAATGACCTATTTATAATTTTAAAATTTTATTAAAAATAAATTAAAAAAATAAAATTTGAGCTTAAACATTTCCGTTCTTTATAATTTAAATTAAAGATATAGAAAATTGAGTGAACGAAGGGTAGGAAAGGATTGAGAGAACCTTTCTCTATCCTCTTTACCTCTCAAAAATTTTTATCAAATAGGAGTCTATTTTTTACCCTCTCCTCTCCTTTCCTGTATACCCCCCAATCCAAACAGGCAGTTAGAGGGAAATATAAAAGGAAGGTCTGACTTTGCTCGAAATTTGACCACTCTGTTGATTAGGCTACATGCCCTGTGAGTCTTTTTGCTGGCCTTTTGGATATCTGTTTGCGGCTGGTGGTGCATCTTTGATTTCTTTTGCTGCTGCCGAGATTTTGAAGTGGCTTCTTTAGGACTGATCCAACTTCCTGATGATAGGCGACGCCGACTAAGATGTTTTGGTTGGCGCTCACTTCCCTCTGAGCCTCCTTTGACCCTTTTAGTCCTGTGTCAATTATATTTATCTGTTGTTATTTCACCGGTTATCATACTCGTAAATTCCTGTTCTTTTTCGTTGTCCAGCTTTTATACTGAATAAAGTTTATAGCACCATAGTCTCCTTTTTTATATCGAAAAAAAAAATCAAATATTTGGAACAGTCAGAGCTGGGAGAGCATGTCGAGCAGATCTCTCTCACTCCAAATTTTAAGTTCTTATACGTAAACATGACCGACATACATCCGCGTTGTGGCTTTTATTCAAACACCGTGCTTTGAAGACGTACTACGGTTGGAAGATTAGGATAGAAGAGCTGCTTCCGAGAGATTTTATGCAGCCTCTGAGACTTGAGCAAAAGATAAGGTTGTGAGATTGACTTAAAAAGTAGCAGACTTGAGCAAACTTTTAAATTGTCAACGCTGCTTGTGAGCTCATTTTTGGCTCATTCACTCGCTCCAAAACCCAAAATGGATCCCCGATTCAATGAATCCTCAAATTCTAACGGATAAAGATATTATCTGAAATCTATCCAATGCATAGTGGATGCGGAACTAAATCCATGCCGGCACGGTCCTCGCATAAAAAAGCCAGTACTTGTTGTGAAAAAGACACCACACCACGTGATAAGAAGCCAACAAAGTCATACTCCAATGATAACAACCCCATCTAAGTTTGGATTTTTATAATATCTAACCTCCTTGCACTTCCCAAAATGACCTCATCATCTCCCCTAAACACCCCTACCTTGTGTAAGAAATAACACAAATGAAAAAAAAAAAAAAAAAAATTCTAGGGTCTTTTCAGTAAACTCACCACAAAAATTTGGAGTGGGGGTTCCCTCACACCCAATTTACAACAACTCCAACTTTGAGACCGTCCACCATTACCCCCTCCCTCTAATCTTCTATAAGTTTGGACTCCATCTCCTCCCTCTATTCTCTCCCTCCTTTCTGGCTTTTAACTTGCTCTCCAGGAGAGCCTGAGAGAGGGAAGGAGGCATGGGTTGCAAATTCTCTTGCAGATCATCACAGACGTTCGAGGGCGTGCGGGTGATCCACATCAACGGCTACGTGGAGGACTTCGTGGGGCCGGTCACGGCGGGCCAGGTAACGGGGAAGCCCCCCAAGCACGTGCTCTTCTCCGCGGCCCACCTGCTCTCCCCGGGCTCTCGACCGCTCCAGCTCGACGACTTGCTCGAACCGGGCCGGATCTACTTCCTCCTCCCCCATTCCGTCTTCCAGTCCGACACGTCGCCGGTGGACCTGGCCTCTCTCGCCACCCGGCTCACCGCCATGGCGCGTCGGGGGGGCGGGCCGGCACCCGCCGGAGGCCCACAGCCGACCGGTGTGTTGGGGAATATTGGGCCGGGGACTGATGGGCCGTGGCGGTCGAGGGCTCGGACGTGGAGGCCGGAGCTGGACCCGATCGAGGAGCGGTCTCTGGGGCGGTCCATGGGAAGGGAGTCCTACAGCAGCTCCAGCCCCGATCGGAAACGTGAAATGGTCGCAGGTTGGGAATATCCCGCCCGTAATGTGCCGTGACTTTTGCTTGGCACGTGTGTAGTGCTCCACGCGTGTGTGGGTTTTTGGGTGTTCCGAAATGGATGGGTTTTTCTCTCTTCTTTTTTTTTTTTTTTTTTCCTTTTTATAAATAATATATGAACTTTCTCTCTCTCCCCCTCCCCCGTGCGTGCGCGTGTGTGCCTGTACGCTCGTCTCCTCGTGGATGAGATTTTGTTTTTTTTTTTTTTTTTCTTTTTCTGATTGGCGCAAAAGACAGATCTCTCTTTTACGATAGAAGAGATTTTTGGAATGATAACGAAATACATCTTGTGGTCATGAGATCGCATCGGAAACGTGAAATGCTCGCAGGTTGGGAGTATCCCGTCCGTAATGGTGTGCCATTACTGTTGCTTGGCACGTGTGAAGTGCTCCACTCGTGTGTGGTGTGTGTGTGTGTTTTTTTTTTTTTTTTCCTTCCTCCCGATTGCATGTCTGCTTTACAATAGAAGAGATTTTTGGAATGATAACAAAATACGTCGACCAAGATGTTGTGTTCATGCAACCATATTTGATCAGTAGATTAGCCATGCATGAGATGATAAAGATCACACGCATCGAGAACACACAAATCATATCTATGATTAAAATGTTTGTAGGGCCAGGATGGGTTGCCGTCACAAAGACGTTTACGATGTGATGCATCTTTTTGACTTCTGAAGGGGCCATGGATGGAATCCATCCACGCCCTCCTTCACGGAAACATGATGTTGCTGCCAAAATTCGAACTACAATGATCGGACGAGCTTGAAGCTAGAGAGATTTGACGAGCTGGTGAATGGCCGAAGAAGTCTGCCAAGAGTCCAACTAGAAAGCAAAAGAGATTGAACACCGAAAATTGTTGGAATTTACTTGACGAGGAACCCTCCAGTGCACTTAAGTTAGATCAGAATTTTGGGAAGCGATGAAAATTTGAGAACGGTGAAAATAATAGTATGGGTATTGTTGTAACTTGTGGGTCGAATATCGGAAGACTGAGTCTCGAAAGTTCTATATCGATCAAAGTCGAGAGTATCTCTTGCTTAAGAGTGTGGACTCCCTCTTGCTCACGTGAAGCGCCTTTTGTGGGATAAAATCATGAGGGACGGCGTTCTCAGTGATCCCTGTAGCGGGCATGCGTCGTTCCGAAGTGGACAATACCTCGCGTGCGATGGAGGGAGAAAAGTTCGTACACTCTACACTTTGGGTCGGACATCGGGAGGCTGAGTCTCGAAAGTCCCATATCATGGTCGAAAGTGTCTACTGCTTAAAAGTGCGGACTTCCTCTTGCCCACATGAAGTCTGGGCAAAATCGTGAGAGACAGCGTTCTCAGTGATCTTTGTAACGGGTACGCACTGTTCCGAAGCGGACAATACCTCGTGAAGGAGAAAAATTCTTACACTCTGGACACGTAGTCTCCACAGATATGAAAGAAATTATACCTAAAAATAGATCCTCTAGATGTTGATTATATCTAGAATAAGGGTTAGTCTCTGTTACCGAAAGAGACGGATGTGCACCATAGCTACTCGGCAGATAATTACTGCCCGAATGTTATGCTCAATCTAGAAGATGACTTGTAATTATTCTGCATCGTTCATCATAAGTATATGGGATCATAACCATCTTTTTATTCTATCCGTAGATTAATTCCTGCCACATCAACGTGGACTGCGGCCTTTCTTTATTTCTATCGAATACTATTCCGACTGATCGCGTGGATATCTGCTGGAATGGAAAAAAAAAAAAATGTATGCATCACCTTGGAGAGCGATGTCGCAACTGTATACATTTATTCTTTCGAGTTCCCAGCGTCCTCCACTAACTGAATCAAAAATCAATGCACGCATTGACATGTCTGTACTACCATCCTTTCATCCACAAATTCCAGGGAAGAAGATCCAAGTTATCCTCCCGGTTTTATTATTGAGAACTCTGCCATAAATCTCGGGCGATCACATTTTCTTTTATCCATTTAGGCTTGGCGGCATCTACTTCTCACCATCAATACTGTATACTCTCCTTTAGAGAAATCCTCGTTGCACCGTCCCTTCCCATTGGTCAACGAAGCCACCCTTTCCAACGCCAGTTAATGCGCCTATTAAATGTTTATAGATCCGTATTTTAATTTAAAATATTAAATAATAAAAATATTTTTATTTTAAAAATTTATATCACCGAACAGCTTATTAGGATACCATCACACATATTAAAACATTGTGCAGATATAAAATTATAAAAAAAATATATTTTATTATTAAAAATTATCATAATTTTTAAAATAGATACCTACGAGATGTCATAATTTTTTTAAATTAAAAAAATATTTTTATCATTTAAAATTTTAAATAGAAAAATAAATTTACAAATATTTAATGAGTGCATTAATAGATATTAAAAAATATGATTATATGGATCAATCACGTAAAATATTGCGTTTCATATCGAATTTTCTACACCATCCATGATGCATAAAGAATTCCTCTACTGCTAGAACATGCATCACTTAATTTTATTGGACCCTCCTACCATTTAAATAAATATATATTAAAAAAAAAAAAAAAAAAAAAAAAAACTTTGTTGGGCCTTTTGGGAGGTTTTCGTCGATCCAACTACAAACCTCGTCGTGTCCTGGTGGATTGGTTTAGCTCCCATCGCGGCGTTACTCGGGCGCTAGTTTTGTCTGGACCGGACAGAACCCGTTTTGTTGAAGTGGTTTTGGGCCGTTTTTTTTTTTTTTGTTTTGTTTTGTTGGTCATTATGGGAACTCAGTTCAACTTCATTGCAAACCAACCCATCATCGAAGTGGGCTACCTGGGCCAAATTGAGATCTAATTCCCAATTACGGACAGCCAAACAGGCTTTAAGCCTTCTTCAGATTGAGTAGGAAAAGAAAGAATATAATGGTTACCCGATATCACGTATCTCTCTCTCTTATAACGGTGAATTTTAGTTCGGGAGTAGAATTGAAATAAATTGGAATCGAAATTAAAATAGCCGTATGCTCTCGCATGTTGATGTGTGACTGTAATTAGAATCAAAATAAAATTTGAATACTAGAAAAGAGTCGATATTGAGTTTTTGAAGATTAAGATATTCCTATTCTT
The DNA here is from genome assembly GCF_000442705.2 of Elaeis guineensis. NCBI lineage: Eukaryota > Viridiplantae > Streptophyta > Magnoliopsida > Arecales > Arecaceae > Elaeis > Elaeis guineensis. Next base: position 2,340,156 of record NC_025999.2, read on the forward strand.
TCATAGAATTAGAATAGAAATGAAAGACCCCCCAATATAACCATAAGATAAGTAAATCACGAGAGAATTAATAAAAAGCTCGAGGTGCTAAATGATTGTGTTACCAAGCTTACGTGCAAAGCTATGCTTGAATTGTACCATGTAGATGATAATTCCAGCCAGAGTTTGCTGTTTTTCTTATGCACAAAATTCTCGATCAGTAATATTTATTCTATGTCACACTCCGACCCAAGATTGTAAGTCAAAAGTCATGACAATCATCGCATACTCATAGAAAACTCTTTCCATAAATATGCAAGGTATCTTATCATGCTATCATAAAACAACAGCAGAATAATTAGTTAATAATTTAAATCCAAAATATAACAATCCAAGTTTCAACTTTAATACTCAATAAATACAACAATGTTCAAAATGCCTTACATCAAATTCAATAAAACTTTCAATCTAAAATAAAAGTATGGAAGTTCTGTTTCTAATCATTCTTCCATTCATTTTTTGTATCGTCTTAATTTCTCAACATCTGTAAAAATAGTAAAATATAAAGTAATGAGCTAGATAACCCAATAAGTAATGATCACTTTAAATAAATTTTATTAAGTATTAAAGTAAATAATTATTTATAGAAAATAAGTATATCGAGTTCATCAATTTGAAATCAATTTTAATTATGCAATACAATTCATACTAAATTCATTTTTTTTTTCAAAAATTTGAGTTTCTTTCGAGATTTCAATTTCTTTCATTTTCAAGTTTTTTTTATCAACTACGATCTCTAAGTATATTTTTTCTGTAATAGGGTCATAACACCGCGTATCATTTTACGGTGAACTGCAAATTATCTGACAGCAAAGTTCTTCGAAACTGCTGGTCTCGCTGGCGGTTGGTCACCGCTCTTACTGGTGACATGTCACTGATCTTGCTAGTGACATAAATCCCCATGATAAATTAATTACCAATGTATATGCCCCCATTGGCAGGGTCCTTTACATAGTCAGGTTGTCAATTCATATCATTCTTGAATCAAAATTCTTCATAAATCATATCTCTTATTTCAGTTCGATAAGAAAATAAATAACATGTGGTATCGAAATTACTCAATATAATGCATAACAAAATCAGTATGTTCAATTATGCTTCATCATAACATATCAAAATCAGATATTTTTCATAACAAAATATCATTCATCCAATTCATGCATCGTTTCACAAATTATATCAGAAAAATATATTATAAGTTGTCGATAAATCTAGAAAAAATGAAGCATTACTTACCTCGAATGTATTTCAATAAATCTACATAATTCTATAAATATCTTTTCAAAATCTTCGATTCATAGTTCATATTAAGGTATCCTGTGATCAGATATCCACAACCCTATATAGGATTAAGTTCAATAATTAAAAAGGGTACGAGTAATTAAGAAAGATAAAATTGATGGATACCCACATCCTATAATCCAGATTGGTCGGATCATCTAATTTCATCTGGTCAAAATCCAATTAGGATATAGATGGTCCAGAGTTTGGCTACCGGATCAAATCAGATTTTCAAATTGATAGGATCGAGATTTTTTTATTGAGTTCATCAATCAAGTAGAGAGAAAATCAAAAGAGAAAGAATTCATGAGATACAATCCAAATTGATCAGGTGACACAGTCCAACATCACGATTGGTCCAATCAAAAAGATCTAATCAAGTCATAGTTAAATCAGTATACAAATAATTCAAAATAAAATTATGGATGATCAAACTAGTGGTTCATGGTCTGATCAAGATGGGTGCTAGCATGCTGTCCAGTGATCATGGATCAAGTCTCCTTCACTAAGGTCGTTCAAACTCATCATCATCAATCTTCTCAAAATTTTAAAAAATCTTAGGAGAGAAAAATAATCTAAAGAGAAAAATTTTAGGAAAAAAAAGTGGAGAGAGAAACTAGAGAGAGAGAAAAGAGAGAGAGGACAGGAGAGAAAGTCTATTTCTTTTTTTTCTTTTTATTTTTTCCTTTTCTTTTCTTTCTTTCTCTTTTTTTTTCTTTTCTTTTCTTTTCTTCTTTTTCTTTCTTATCTTTCCTTTTTCTCTTTCTTCCTTCTTCTTCTTCTTCTTCATTCGTTTAAACAGAACATGGGATCGTGGTCCCCCCTTCTTCTTCATCCTGATCTCATGGAGGTCTCATTCGGAACAACAAGTGGGGGTTCAACCCAGGGTGGCGCTGCCGCAGCTCCACATTCAGGTGCTCGTCGGTGACGAATGGAACCGGACGGCGTCAAAAAACCCAAGAACAAGGATAGCCGAAACAGAGGTTTCAGGATTTGATTCTTTTCTCCAAAAATCAGCAGATAAAACCCAAAAATCTTGGCTAAATTCTAAGAAGAAATCGAAAAGGAGGTTTCTTAAAGGATTACCTAGGTTCTTAAGGATCTTTGGACTACAAATTTGCCGGCACAACACCTTCAAACCGAAAGCAAGGAAACATGGAAAATAGAGAGAAAGAGGAGGTGAAAGAAAAATTTTTCGATGATTGACGGCCAAAGAAAGGAGGAGAATTCAGTTTTTATAAAGGAGAGTTGGAGATTGGCTCGGATTTGATCTCCTCGTTGGGGTTGGAAGAAGACTCTCAACAGGAGTCTTCTTCCTCCCGTCAATCTCTTTTTTTTTTATTGGGCTTTGACTTTGAGCTTGGGTCATAACATTCTTCACCTCTAAAAAAAATTTCATCCTCAAAATTTTTTTTAATCAAAATTTTTCAAACTTTACAATTTTATAATCATGATCACATTTCTTATAAGAATAAAGTTCAATATCTCATGACTTGACTCTTCTTATAGATGATCGAAATCGAACCCATCCCTTGTAAATGGAAGAAAATCAACATCTTAATTTTAAATAAAAATTTTATTTTTTTTAATCAAAATATCAACTGCTCTTAATTAATCAACCGATCATAAGATAGGATAACATGCTTATGTGAATCATACGGTGATATCCTAATCAGTCAAAATTTAAAAATATTTTTTCTCAATTATGCTTTCAAAGATTGGAGATTCACCATTTTAATCTCATCCTCAAACTTTTGATATTTTAATACTCGATGCAACTTCATCATTAAGTCATTTCATAATGAAAAGATCAATACACCAATGTTGATTAGAATCAAAATCACTATTTTTGATCATCAAAATTAGTCTCTCAATTCTAGATAAGGATATCAAATCTTTCATCAAAAATTCTTAACTGCTCATGATTTGATCAATTTATCATAAGATTATAAATAAATTTTACTATACTCTTCGTAGATAAATATTTGCATATAAAAATCTCAGATCAAAATTAAAGATCGATAAACAATCTCAAAAAAAAAAATTTGTAATAGATAGAAAAGTATAAGCTTCAAATATTTCAAGTCTAAGATCAAAAATCAATGGTCCACTCATCCAAGATTCAAGATGCTAATTTTTTTTTTAGCATAGTAAAGAAGAGACCAACTTGTGAAAATTACATAGTGACATCAGATTATCCAGAATCAAAATATCATCCTTTCCATTAGTGACGAACTTTCTCTGTAAGGGATATCAAATCATATCTTTTATTATAAATTCTTAACTTAAAAGATCAATATAGTTGACTAGCTCAAATAATCTAGGTCATCATGCTTCTGCTACGCACTCGGATTTAAACTATCAAAAGTTCATAGGATGTAGTAACTTTCACCAAAATATTACTTCATATTGAGAAGATACAAAATTTAACTTTCAAGTAGGTTAAAAGAAACTTTTAAGTCTCATCCCTAATATGCATCGAGCATATTTATCTAAATCAATCTTTAAGTCATTGACATCTCAAAACTATCATATAAGTTTATTATAATTCAATGTGAATCAAATCTTAATTCTCTTGTCAATTCAATGAGATAATTTCAAATAAAAATCTTATAAATAAGATCAATAAGAAAAATCTTTTGATGCTACATCAAGTTAGGACTTAAATCAAAATATATAAATAGAACTGACTCAATCATCTCTTCTAAAATTTTCTCTATCGAGATCTTTAACATCTATCAAAATCTTTTCATAACAATTATGCAAGTCTCTTAGAATCAAATCTCCAAGTAATACTAGATTTTATCAAGAACTTCAATAACAAAGACAATAAACTCTAGCTCAATTCAAAATCTCAAAAATTTTTAAATTATAGCTTCACATGTCTCATGATCCTCCAAAAATAATAATCAAGAATTTCGTTAGCAATCTCAACAATAATGGTCGAAGATCCCTTGATCATCTTATAAACAAACTTTGAATTGAAGTTTCATGCACGTTAAATAGTCTCCAATAGACATAAATAAGATACACCATTTGGATCCAAAAATAACAACTAAAATTATTAATGATTCCATCAAGATGAAATATTCCATGATCTCATAATCAATTTCTTCAATAAGAAATAAATCTCTTAGGTATGTCTCTAACTATATTTTTATTTCTATATGCAAGCTTCATATATGATCCTCATTCTAGTATAAATTTTAAAGAATATTGCCATCACGTATTATGAAAGATCTTCTTAGTCTAACTTGAAGCAATACTTTTATAAAAAAATTTTCATCTTGTCACTAAATAATTAATTTCAAAACTAAGAGCAATATCATAGTATTCTCTCATGTCAAATTTGAGCTTACAATTCACTTGAACAACTAATGTTCAAATTAATAATTATAATACAATAAAATTTCATGATTAATCCTCATGCAATTACTTTAGATCAAATCTAGTAAATCGTAATATAATCCATAAATTATCCATCATATTTCAAACTCTATATGTCATGATCTCTTATGACCCCTTTCATACATAATCATAATATTTAAAATTCATAAAGATACCTCACACTATAATTATCAAAGATCTATACTATAATGTCTCTAGTGTCTATCCACATACACTCATTTTATATTTGATTCTACGTTTTAATTCATCCACTAATACTCTAATACCACTTTAATTGTCACGTCCCGATCCGAGATTGTGAGCCGAAAGTCATGGCAACTGATGAACACTTAATTTAAGTCACTAGAGATATTAAATATTATGATAATTGATGTTATTTTATTATATTTTGATGCTCTCTAATCTATTTTATAGGTAACTGAGAGTTTGGGTTCATACGATTCAAATTAGACTCAAATTGGATCAAATTTGAGTGAATCAGACAATCAGCTCCTATTTCAGTATGAACGCGACTTAAAGATCAAAAGTCAAGAAGCAACTTCTCCAAGTAAGGATCCAGATTAGAAGATAAATGGAATCAAGTGTAAATATGACTAAAATCTCAAGGGTTCAGATTAAAAGATCACTCTTCATAAAGATCTAAGTATGAATGTGATTTATTAATCAATGGAGGAGAAGCAATATAAAAATTCAAGGATCCTTATTCACGCTCCCACCTCTCTTTTCATCAAACCCTAGCCTCCTCTCTATAAATATACCCCAGCCCTCCTTTCTCAATACATCAGCCCCCTTGTGGGGTTCTTCATCTTTTTTCCTCTCCCTTCTTCCTCCTCTCCTCCATCAAAGCTCCTCCCTTTCTCTCTTTCCATCAAGTCAATGCCTAAGTTTTTCTCCAAGCTGCTACTCCTATCTCTTCTTCTTTCTTCTCCATAAGTCTAGGAGAGATACTAACCCTAGCACGTCTTCCATCAAATCTAAGAGAGGTCCTAATCTTAGTACCACTATCTTTCTCTTCCATATACCTTCTTCCATCTATCTTTCTTCTTTGAAATTTTTATACCAAGCCTTCCAGCCATCCTGGTACTGTCTGCATGAAGAAAGACGAAAGAATTTAAGAAAATACATCACCATCGGGCGTAGCTAGAAGATCAACTTGATTTAATTATCTTATATCATAATTTTATTTCTTTTCTTTATGTATGCTTCTTTATTTAATTAATAAAAAATAATTTTATTATAATTTTTATGATCCTTTCTTAATTTTTATAATATATTATTCTTTTTTTATATTTTTAAAATAATCAACTAAGATTCCTGTGAATACGATACTGACTCATCTTATCTATATAGTAGTGAGTAGGTTTAATTTTGATATCCTATGATACGCATCAAATTTTGACATCGATGCTGGAGATTTTGGTGCGATTGTTTTAAAAAAATAAAAAAAATTATAAAATAACTAAAAAAATATTTTACTATTTTTAAAATTTTTATTTCTTACTTTAGTTGGCTTGACTGCCTTATATACTTTACTCCTTTATATTTCTAGTTAATTATTTACTTCTCTTGCACTCTTACTTCTCATACTTTACTTTGCTGATTAATAATTTATCTTTTATTATTAATTAATTTATTTTAATTACTTAATTACCTTCTATTTACTCTTTTTTTTAATTTCTATCTCATATTACTTTTTGTATGTGATAAATTTACTACTTTATATCTAGATTTCTTTATTTACATGCATAAAAAAAAATTACTTTCTATAGCCTAGTGATTTACCGCATTCTATAGTTTAAAATAATTTACTGCTTTATATAATTAATATTTTTTTATTTTTTAAGTAGATTAGATTTTTTATCTTTTATTTAGATTATATAGTTATCTTTCATTCTTAACTGTGAGATTACCTTATTTGCATAGTTAAGTAATTATCTTATTTATTACTGCTCATTATTCCTAGTGATTTATTACTTTCCATAGCTTAAAATAATCTATTGCCCTAAAATTAGATTTGATTTGTTGCTTTATTTGTAGGTTACTTACTTGTCTTTTTAATCTTAGCATTATTTACTTTTCATTCAATTAGATTCACTAGATCTTCTAATACCTAATTAACTTAATTTAAAACTTACTTCTTATTCTTTCTTGCTTAAAGATAACATAATATAAAAAGAATACAAAGACACCACATAACACTTGACTAATATAAATAAACTAATTAAATCTTAAAAACTATACTTAACATGTTTAAATATCTTTTCTTTTTGCATTGCATATTTTCATAAAATACTTTAATGGTACTTAACCCAATTAAATAAGATAAGGTAAGGATTTGATCACCCTTTCTTGACCCATAAATCATAATTCTGCATTTGTATTGATCTAAGCCTCTAACTTAAAATTAATTAAATGTTGGCCCCTAAGGACTCTCGAGCTTAATAGGATAAGAAATTCTAAGAGTTGGACCGAATTAAAGTTGGTCAGTTTAATTGGTGTCTAGAAAAATGGTTTAGGGATTACATTCCAAAAGAATATGGTTCATTAATTGATTCTATTCGCTGATCTAGTTAACTTAGTTGGTGTCTAAGAAAAGCAATGGGGGAATCCCAACCAATCTTATACTTATCTGACCAATTGAGTGGCTAGCCTTTTACTTAGAGTGCTCGAAGGTGACCTTGGCAGTTAGAAACTATCTAGATCTAGATTAATCCTAGGATAGAGTTGATTTGATTGCATCATTTGATTGAAAAATAAAAAAAATAAAAATAATTAAAAATAATCTTCGTATCTATCGTCTCTAGGTCTAGGACTCTCTTAAGATTTTTATCTTTAAAACTTCTCTCTTTCTTTCTCTTCTCTTCTTCTTCTCTTCCTCTTCCTTAAAAAAAAAATCAGAAGAGAATTGTTCTAATCTAGATCTCTTGAAATCAATCAAAACAATCTGATAAATAGATATGTGCTAGGAATATGGATTTCTATAGTAGAAAAGATGAGCTGTCCCATAAATTAAATCGCCTACTAGATATTAGATACTCTCTTTCTACATCTTTTCTTCCTGCACAACAAGTTGAATGCCCAGTCATGCATCAATTTTTTTGAGTTTAGGTATGAGCAAGTTCATCAAGATCAAATCCAAATAGCCTATGAATCAAAAAATAATTCATTCTTTAACGACTACAATCCAAGTTGGGGGGTTCAACCAAATTTTGCATGGAACCCACACCCAGTGGGTACCCTGGCAATATAAAGATCTACGTTTGTAGAAGCATCCTATTACGACTTGCCCTATTCACAATATCAACCTTCTTCAACTACCTATAGCCCAACATTTGAAGAGAAGGTTCTATAAGAAATAAATAGGATTGAAAGCACCAATCCGCTCCTTCACTCCTCTATGCAATCTTTAGCTGAACTAAAAATTCAAGTCGATCAATCAGTACTTACAATCAGTAGGGAGGAGGAAGGAAAGTAGCTTAGTCAGTCTGAGAGTAACCCAGAGGGACAATATCTGACTAAAAATTTTAATATCTCAGTAATTTTTTCTGAACAATCGATTATGACTCTCAAGAATGAAATGGTCCTAAAATAATCCTGTACAACTAAAATGATCAATACAAATAATTTGACTAAGACAGAAACATCTAGAGAAAAATTCAAATGGTGGGACGAACTAATTCCATCATCATCCTACTTACCCATGATCCCATTCCTTAATGTCCTAGAATCATCCATTCTTTATAATGGGAAAGAAGGACGAATTGATGAAATAAAATTAATTGAGACTTCTCAAGGATCACAAATGAATAACATAATAGAGGAAGTTACCCCCATAATTCTCTTCCAGGATTCCTTAGATTCCTATTTAGCTCACTTCAGAGTGAACAATTTTGATGTCGATGGGTATATTACAAAAATAAATAATCTAGTCGATACGTCCTATCCTAAAATCATCCTACTTTGGATTGAAAAATATGAGCCATTACCTAACCCTCCAATAGCTCTCTTGTTAGGATCACCACCTGCTCTAGAACTGAAGCCATTTTCTGACGTACCTACTGACACCCTTCTAGTAATCCCTCATCAGGAAGTCCAACTTGTAGGTATTCTAAAAGCATATAAAGAAGCTGTTGAATAGGATATCTCTGAAATGAGGGATAATGATATTGAAATTTTTATGACTGATTTCTCTATTTTTGGTACTACTTTTGAAGATGTCTCCAAAATCTTTTTACGATGTTAAAATAATGTATGGAGATAGATTTAGTGTTAATTTGAACAAAGTATCATGCTATAAATTGAGAAGAGATGATGCCGAAACATGTCATATCTAAGATAGAAATTGGAGTAGATCAAGTTATAATTGAAGAAATTCTTAAACTTCTATCCCTAATCTCGGTTCAACAAACACAATACCTTCCTAGTCATCAGCAAAATTATGAGAATATTGTTAGTCCCTGGAATTTTATGCTTGCCTAATATATTCTATTGGTCCGAGCTAGTCAACGTAGAACACTCTACAAACATTTTTCTGCCATGATGACAAAGCCTCCTGATTGGCCTTGTCCTTTTGAAACCTTGAGGGATATACTCAAATTGGTTATAGGTGGGACTCCCTTATAGCGTCCGGCTGAAGACGTTAAACTTAGCGCTTCTTGAGAGGCAACCCAGTTTATGCAATATTTTTAGTTTCTTTTCATTTTGTAGGAATCTCTAGAAAGATAATTAACCAAGTTGAATCTCTATAGTGGAGTGGATGAGTGATGCTACTAGCCAAGTTGAGGGGAGAGCTACGTTCACACCAGCTGAAATCAAGAACACACCGCACCCAACAATGAAGGATCTCTCAATAATGAATGCACACATTAAACTCAGGTGGTATCCTTCCTTATTATATTTTATTATGATTCTCTTCTTCCATTGGGGACAATAAAAATTAAATTGAGGGGAGAATAACTAATTTAATTAAGTTCTCGAGTATGATCGAAAATAATTAGTTTTGTGTATCCAAATTTTATCTCGATTTGGAGTTAATCAGGCACCCTAATCAATGAGTGATTAATGGTCTAGATCATTTTAGAGACACTGAGGGACAAATTATTAAGAAAACCCAATGAATGGTAGCGCTTAGACCAAACCAAATTTTGGAGTATTTTCAGAACCCTCTTCCGACCATCTCAATGAAGAATCTACTTCACGGGGGTATGGATGGAAATGTTGAGGTATGCAAAAATCTCTTTTTATTGTAAAAAAAAAGAAGATAAAAAAATGATTTAGCATTGTTTCACTAAGTAACCGGGCCCCTTCGCCTAAGTAAGCATTATAGTTCACGTCAAAAGGTGGGGATACTAAAAAATTATTATAAAGTCTGTCTCATCTTGTAGCTTTTCTTGGACTCAAGTCAGTAAGCCAGAGGGGTGTTCTACACCTCATGTCCCAAAGCCAACTGGTTTGGGAGTCATTGACTGAAAGCTTGCTACAAGAATCAGCTAGAAAGCTTAAGAGGCTAAGACATTGCACTAGACTCTTTTTGAAAAAAAATAAAAAAATAAAAAAAAATAGATAATAAGGAGACTAAATTGTAAGAAGACAATAAATCCTGCTCACATCAAGTTAGAAGACTTAAAGAGTATAGTGGAGAGTTGGTGAAAGAAGATCTCTAAAGTTTTTATGGCTAATATTTAACCACTAATTGGGTCAAATTGATAATCCAATAAAGTACCTCTTTAATGATCTAGCCGGATATTAGCTACCGTTAGGAATACCTAGGATAACTTTTAATTCAAGGATAATTTGGTGCACAATGCTAATGTATCTATTTCACTCGAGGACAAGTAAAGTTCAAATTGGAGAGTGTGATGAATACTTAATTTAAATCACTAGAGATATTAAATATTATAGTAATTGATGTTATTTTATTAAATTTTGATGCTCTCTAATCTATTTTGCAGGTAATTGGGAGTTTGAGTTCATACGATTCAAATTGGACACAAATTGGATCAGATTTGAGTGAACCAGACAATTAGCTCCTATTCCAATGTGAATGCGACTTAAAGATCAAAGATCAAGAAGCAACCTCTCCAAACCGAGCCCAGATTAAAAGATAAATGGAACCAAGTGTGAACAGGACTTAAATCTCAAAGGTTTAGATTAAAAGATCACTCTTCAGAAGATCTAAGTGTGAATGCGACTTATTGATCAACGAAGAAGAAGCAATATGAAAATCCAAGGATCCTTATTTACACACCCATCTCTTTTTTTATTAAACCCTAGCCTCCTCTCTATAAATATATCCCAACCCTCCTTTCTCAATACATCAGCCCCCTTGTGGGGTTCTTCATCTTCTTCTCTCTCCTTTCTTCCTCCTTTCCTCCATCAAAGCTCCTCCCTTTCTCTTTTCCCATCAAGCCAACACCTAAGTTTCTCTCCAAGCTGCTGCTCCCATCTCTTCTTCTTTCTTCTCCATAAGTCTAGGGGAGATACTAATCCTAGCACGTCTTTCATCAAATCTAAGAGAGATCCTAATCCTAGTACCATTATCTTTCTCTTCCACTGTCACGCCTCCGACCCGAGATTGTGAATCGAGGGTCATGGCAACCGCTGCATACTCATAGAAAACTCTTCCCATAAGCATGCAAGGCATCTTATCATGCTATCCTAAAACAACAGCGGAATAATTAGTCAATAATTTAAATCCAAAAATATAACGACCTAAATTTTTTTTTTTAATGTCTCAATAAATTCAACAATGATTCATAGGCCTTACATTAAATTCAATAAGACTTTCAACCGAAAATAAAAGTATAGAGATTCTGCTTCTGATCACTCTTCCATTCATACCTTGTATCATCTTAATTCCTCAACATCTGTAAAAATAATAAAAATAGGAGGTAATGAGCTAGACAGCCCAGTAAGCAATGATCACTTTTCAACAGATTTCATCAAGTATTTAAGTAAATCATCATTTATAGAAAATAAGCATATAGAGTTCATCAATTCGAAATCAATTTCAATTATGCAACATAATTCATGCCAAATTCATTTCTTTTTCAAAAATTTAAGTTTCTTTCGAGATTTTAATTTTTTTTGTTCTTCAATTCTTTTCGTCAACCATGAGCTATGACCATATTTTTCCTGTGGCAGGGTCATAATACCGCGTATCTGCTTGCGGTAGGCTGCGAATCATCTGGCAGCCATGTCCTTTGGAACCGCTGGTCTCGCAGGCGGTTTGTCGCTAGTCTCTCTGGAGATATGTCGCTGGTCTCGCTGGCGACATAAATCCTCAGGACAATCAATTGCCAACGTATATGCCCCATTGGCAGGGTCCTTTACATAGTCAGATTGTCAATTCATAATGTTTCTTATATCATAATTCTTCATAAATCATATTTCATATTCTAAATTCGATAATAAAACATATAATCATGTAGTATTGAAATCAATCAATGTAATGCATCATGAAATCAATATGTTCAATCATACTTCATCATAACATTTCAAATAAGATATTTTCATAACAAAATACCGTTCATCCAATTCATGCATCGTTTCACAAATCATGTCAGAAAAATATATTATAATTTGCCGATAAATCCAGAAAAAGTGAAACATTACTTACCTCGAACGTATTCTAATAAATCCACATAATTCTATAAATTTTCTTCCAAAAATTCTGTTCGTAGATCATATCACGATATCCCATGATCAAACATCCACAATCCTATACAGAATCAATTCCAATAATTAGAAAGAATACGAATACCATATTTCAGCGGTTTAGATTGGGTCCGATCATCTAATTTCATCTAATCAAAATCTAATTAGGACCAAAACGATCCAAAGTTTGACTATCATATCAAGTCGGATTCGAAGTGATAGGATCGAGATTTCTTCATCGATTTCATAAAATCAAGTAGAGAGAAAAAATTAGAGGAGAGAGAATTCATAAGGTATAATTCGAATTGATCAGGTGACACAATCCAACATTATGATTGGTCCAATATCTCGATTGACGAAATCAATATGATCAAATCAAGTCATGGCTAGATCGAAATCATGGATGATCAAATCTAAAGATTCATGGTCTGATCAAGGTGGGTGCCAGTACACTATCTGACAATCATGGATCAAGATTCTTCATTAGAATCAGATCAAGACTATTAAAAAAAATTCCTTCATTCACTAACCTTTTTAAAGAGAGAATCAATCAAGAGAGAGAATATTTTAGAGAGAGAAAATTTTAGAGAGAGAAAATTCATCTTGGATTCTTCAGATAATATGATTCAACAAATCCGATCGATCAAATCAAATCATGCTGAAATTATCATGTGGACAATTCAATAAAATCATGAGAAATAAAATCTAAAAATACTTGATCTGATCAAAGTGGATGTCGGTGTACCGTCCGACGATCACAAATCAAAAATCCATCATGAAGATCATTTAAATTCATCATCATTCTTCTCAAAATTTTAAAAATCTTAGGAGAGAGAAATAACTTAGAGAGAAGATTCTAGAGAGAGAAAGTCCAATTTTAGAGAGAGAAAATACTAGTTCAGGCTGAAGGAAGAGAGAGAAACTCTCTTTCTCATATTTTATTATTTATCTCATTATTTATTAATTAATTTTATTTTTCTCTTTCTTCTTTTCTTTCTTTCTCTCTTTTTTTTTCTTTTTCTTCACGGAAGAGAGAGAAGAGAAAATCCTATTTATTATTATTATATTATTATTATTTTATTTTTCTTCTTCTTTTTCTTTTTTTTTTCTTTTTTCTTTTTTTTTTTCTTTTTCTTTTTCTTTTCCTTCTTTTTCTTTTCTTTTTCTTTTTCTTTTCCTTCTTCTTCTTCTTCTTTTTCTTTTCTTCTTCCCGTGGGCTTGTTTTTTATCGAAACAGGAGATCTTTGATCCCCTCATTGGTTGGCCGGCCGGCGATGCAGCCGGCGCTGGGATGGTCGGCGACCGAAGGAGAGGTGACCCGACAGCAAAAGGAGATCAAACCGATGGTCGGCGGTGACCACCGACGATAAAAAAATGGCAAAAAGGAAGGTTCTTCCACAACAAAATCCGACGACTCCGGTCGCCGGCGAGCGTGCACATCGGCACGGGAAGGAAGGGGGAGAAGAGGGGAAGGGGAGGAAGCTTACCTCCGACGTCGGCGAGGCTTTTTCGGTGAGAAAATTGGACGGCACATGGACGGTCTTCCGCGATGGATTTTCCGACGATTGCCGCCGTTTTGCCCCGAGATTCTTTGGTAGGAAGAAGGGAGAAGGGTCTCCCCTTTAAATAGAACCTGAGGAGAAGAGTTTGACTCCTCTCTGGTGAGATTTTCGACTCCAATTAGGAGCCGGTCGGGAGAAGAAGACTCCCGTGTGGCTGGGCTATCACATCCACATACCCTCTTCCATCTACTTTTCTTCCTTGAAGTTTCTATACTAAACCTTCTAGCCATCCTGCCGCTGTCTGCATAGAGAAAAATAAAAAAATTTAAGGAAGCACATCACCATCGAGTGCAGCTAAAAGATCAACTTGGTTTAGTTATCTTGTATCGTAATTTTATTTCTTTTTCTTTATGTATGCTTTTTTATTTGATTAATGAAAAATAATTTTATTATGATTTTCATGCTTCTTTCTTAGTTTCTTGCAATCTATTATTCTTTTCTTTTGTATTTTCAAAACAATCAACTAAAATCTCTGTAGATACGATACCGACTCATCCTATCTATATAGTAGTGAGTAGGTTTAATTTTGGTATGCTACGACATGCATCAGCAACCACCGCATACTCATAAAAAATTCTCTCCATAATCATGCAAGGCATCTTATCATGCTATCATAAAACAATAGCGGAATAATTAGTTAATAATTTAAATCCAAAATATGACAATCCAAATTCTAACTTTAATATCTCAACAAATATAACAATGTTCAATAGGTCTTACATCAAATTCAATAAAACTTTCAATCTAAAATAAAAGTATGGAGGTTCTGCTTCTAATCACTCTTCCATTCATTTTTTGTATCATCTTAATCTCAACATCTGTAAAAATAGTAAAATAGGAGGTAATGAGCTAGACAGCCCAGTAAGTAATGATCACTTTAAATAGATTTCATCAGGTATTAAAATAAATAATTATTTATAGAAAATAAGCATATCGAATTCATCAATTCGAAATCAATTTCAATTATGCAATACAATTCATGCTAAATTTTTTTTTTCAAAAATTTGAGTTTTTTTCGAGATTTCAATTTCTTTCATTCTTAAGTTCTTTTCATCAACCATGAACTATGATCATATTTTTTCTGTGGTAAGGTCATAACACTGTGTATCATCTTACGGTGAACTGTGAATCATTTGACAGCAAAATCTTTCGAAACCGCTGGTCTCGCTAGTGATTTGTCGTTGGTCTTGCTGACGATATGTCGCTGATCTTGCTGGCGACATAAACCCTCAGGATAAATTAATTACCAACGTATATGCCCCTATTGACAGGATCTTTTATATAGTCAGATTGTCAATTCATATCATTCTTGAATCAAAATTCTTCATAAATCATATCTCTTATTCCAATTCGATAAGAAAATAAATAACATATGATATTGAAATCACTCAATATAATGCATAACGAAATCAGTATGTTCAATCATGCTTCATCATAACATATCAAAATTAGATATTTTTCATAACAAAATATCATTCATCCAATTCATGCATCATTTCACAAATCATGTCAGAAAATATATTATAAATTATCGATAAATCTAGAAAAAAATAAAGCATCACTTATCTCGAACGTATTTCAATAAATCTACATAATTCTATAAATATTTTTTCAAAATCTTTGATTCATAGTTCATATCGCCGTATCCCATGATCAGATATTCACAACCCTATACAGGATTAAGTTCAATAATTAGAAAGAGTACGAGTAATTAAGAAAGACAAAATTGATGGATACCCGCATCCTATAATCCAGATTGGTCTGGTCATCTAATTTCATCTAATTAAAACCCAATTAAGACATAGATGGTCCAGAGTTTGGCTATCGGATCAAATCAGATTTTTAAATTGATAGGATCGAGATTCCTTCATTGAGTTCATCAATCAAGTAGAGAAAGAAAATCTGAAAAGAGAGATTCATGAGGTACAATCCAAATTGATCATGTGACACAGTCCAACATCATGATTGGTCCAATCAAAAAGATCTAATCAAGTTATGGTTAAATCAGTATACAGATGATTCAAAATAAAATTATGGATGATCAAATCTAGTGGTTCATGGTCTGATCAAAATGGATGCTAGCATGCTGTCCAATGACCATGGATCAAGTCTCCTTCACTAAGGTCATTCAAACTCATCATCATCAATCTTCTCAAAATTTTAGAAAATCTTAGGAGAGAGAAAGTTTAGAGAGAGAAAGTGGAGAGAGAAACTAGAGAGAGAAAGAGAGGAAAGAGAGAGAGGATAGGAGAGAGTGTCTTTTTTTATTTTTTTTCTTTTTCTTTTCTTTCTTTCTCTCCTTCTTTTTTCTTTTTTTTTCTTTTTTTCTTTTTCTTTCTTTTCTTTTCCTTTTTCTCTTTCTTCCTTCTTCTTCTTCCTTCGTTTAAACAGAACAGGGGACCGTGGTCCCTCCTTCTTCTTTGTTCCGATCTCATGGAGGTCTCATTCGGAACGACGAGTGGGGATTCAACCCAAGGCGGCGCAGCCGCAACTCCACATTTGGGTGCTCACCGACGATGGACAGCACCGGACGGCGTCGGAAAACCCAAGAACAAAGACCGCCGAAATAGAGGTTTCAGGATCTGATTCTTTTCTCCAAAAATCAACAGATAAAACCCAAAAATCTTGACTAAATTCTATGAAAAAATCGAAAAGGAGGTTTCTTAAAGGATTACCTGGGTTCTTAAGGATCTTTAGACTATAAATTTACCGGCACAATACCTTCAAACCGAAAGCAAGGAAACGAGGAAAATCGGGAGAAAGAGGAGGTGAAAGAGGAATTTTCCGATGATTGACGACCGAAGAAAGGATGGGACTTTAGTTTTTATAGAGGAGAGTTAGAGATTGGCTCAGATTTGATCTCCTCATTGGGGTTGGAAGAAGATTCTCAATGGGAGTCTTCTTCCTCCGGTCAATCCTCTGTTTTTTTTTTATTATTATTATTAGACTTGGACTTTGGGCTTGGGTCATAACATCCTATGAATTGCATCCGATAAAGAAGAGAGATTATGTTATATTTCACTGTTTCATCCAAAGCTATGCTTTCAAATATAAAATAATAAAAACATTCTTCCTGAATCAAGAATCCAAAACATGACATGATAGAAACTCCAGGATTTCACATGGTACCATAGAAGGCTGTTGGAAAATATACATGCTGGCAAATTTAACAACCTAGGCCTTTCAAATTAATGATATCCAAAATGATATTTACCACTTATTACCCATGCCTAAACATATATATGCTTTAATGCTGAATTACCTCTCTAGGAACAAGCATCAAAATAGAAAATTATATTCACCCTTTAAACTCAGCACTGGGTCCACCAAGATTACAGGGAAGATGCAAGATTGGGGAATCCAATTCTGGGCATTCTTGGACCAAAACCACCAATTGCAGGGAACATGTTATAATCTGTCACCAATCATCAGCCAACCTCAGGTCGTCACCTTCCATCCAAAAATATATTTCCGACAGGAGAAATGAGTTCACCTTCAGATCCTTCTTGTAAGCATTCCTTTTTCTTGACCCAAAAGCAAGCATATTTGACTTTCCAGCTTCTTGCCACAACTTGGTCATGCACCAATCCATACTCCACCAAGCTATCGCTTCCAAAGCTCATCATCCGACAGCCAATCAAGACTAGCCAACCTTATCTGAAGACCCTTTTCACATTGACATTTGAGACCGTGAGTTGTGCTGATGAGACCAGCCAACCACCAAGTAGTACATTGGAAATGAACAAAGATGGGCTTCATCCATGTGGCAAGTGGACACACTTAGTCAAGGACGTGACCCACGATCACTTCAAAGGGCAAAACAAATCTAGCCTGATCCCAGCTTGTCCAAAACCTTTGCTGCTAGGCCCAAGCCCAAGAGCTTTTCTGCCTTTCCCATGCACCAGGTTCCAGATTATGCTTTCATCGGATACAAGGAGTTCATGGTATTTGGATGAGAGTTGCTCATGCCTGTTTAGCCTATTGCCTAGTGTTGTTTTTTTTTTTTTTTTTTTTCTCCCCCTTCTTCTTCTTCTCCTTTTTCCTTTTTTTTTTTTTTTTTTTCTTTTTTTTTCTTTTTTTTTGTGGTGGTGTAGGATTATTCCAGTGCCGTTATCATCTCCAGCACTGATGATGAAAATTTCCACAGGGCGTCGGTGAGTCAATAATTTGCCCATATTTTCCTCCACGTAGGGAATGCGCTCTCATGCACATATGGCATGGTAGAGCAGCAGCACCTGCAGGACCACAGTGATATTTGTGGTGCTCTTGTGCTCCAGCAGGTAGTGGATTAAATAAGAGGCGACGAGTGCCGAACGCATTGCCATCACTCGTGCTGTGTCATTAATCTCACACCTGCCCAAGTCCGCTTGGAAGACTATTTGGACGCGGTGATAGGTTGGTTTTCGGGAGAAGATCAACCGAAAGTGTTGTGGTGTAGGAAAGATCTCTTTAGTTTCACATTGATTATAAATTGAAAGGAAGTATGATTTATATGGATTAGAATATTTTCTTTTTCATGAGGCATCTTTTAAAGAATAAAACTGTAAGGCTCCGTGCGACAGCGCCAAAGATCAAAACAGACAATACTTCTTGTATACGGACGCAAAGGATAAGCCAATCATTCGAGCTATCCGACCCTTTGATTCATGACCATAATATTCACGCTGTTTGTAGGAACACCTCCTGCTCACACATACTTTCTTTTAACTGGGGCCTACGTTGTGACGTAGAAAGGACTTCTTTAGTCTCACATCGACTGTGAGACAAAAGAGAGTATGGTTTATATATATGAATTGAAACCTTCTCTCCCCCGTGAGGCGTTTGTTAAAATAAAAAATCATGAGACTCATGATCCATGACTGCAACAAGGAGAGACCATCATTCTCTGTTCATGAACATTTGATCTTACCTAAGACATGTTGCCTTTCATGTGGAGATAGATAGAACTACGGATTGAATGGCGTTCTATGTAGCAGATCACTCTTATGATAGTTTATGGATGAAGTGAGCTGCCCTCACCTGCCCCGCTCCAAAATATTTTATTTTCTAATATGATTGATTGTACTCACATTAGATGGATTTAAGCCATCTATCTATTAAAAAAGAAAAAAAAATCTCTTACTCACAATATTTAGTTCACCAGTGGGCATGTCTTTACAAAACTTCACCGTGGATATGGTATGCTAAAGCAGCGGGACCACAGCGGTATTAATTTGTGGTGCCCTTCTGCCCTCGCCGCTAACAGAAATAAGAGACCGACGACGACTAGTCGCATTGCCATCACATTAAATTTGCACCTGCTATTCGACTCGCTCATGAGAATGTGTGTTGTTTTGTGTCCTGTTCTCTATTTATCAAGATTGAGAGTTTCACATGTGTCCTCCCCCCATGTACATTACGTGGCGGTGCACCATGCCAACCACAAGCACTCAATTCTATATATTAATTATTAAGATGCGCATTTGATGAATGAAAACAATATATACGAGCGCGTATGATTCATGTAGCACACTCGGTGTAGGATATAATTCTATATCAATCTAATAATAAAACCAACCAACAAAGACAGCGATGCAGTAAGATGTGCCATAAGTATGAGATACATGGATTACTTTATGAAATCTTTTTTATTTATATTAATTCATATCTCCTAATATTTATATTTTAATCTCTGAAATCTTATAACTTATTGCATATATATATATATATATATATATATATATATATATATATATATATATATACATCCCTCATATTGTTAAGTGGCTTATATTATATCCATAATTATACTTATTTAGCATTTTTCTAACTATTTAGGATCGACTTTATGGATACTTATTGCCTGGGTATTTCTATCTAGGACCATCCTAGTATTTTTTTTCAAATTTATTTATTTCCTTTCTTGTAGCTTTCGTTCATGCTGATTTAAGCCTTTCCTTTCTTTTTTTTTTTTTTTTTTTTTTTTTGCCCCACAATATTTTTGATTAACTACAGCATCTTCCTTTTAGAAAGCTAGTGTTCAATTAAGAAAAAATAGTGGAAGAACTCCTCTGTGCAAACAAGAAATATAGGCACTAATACACAAATATGAAAAAAAAAAAAAGGGATTAACATGTGAAAAACTTATTATAACATTATATCAGGCTGCGATTTGGACGGTCCATCACACCAAGTAGGCCCACGTCCTTCAATGAAGCAAGCTTGCCCACTAACTCCTCAATCTATCCAGCCATACGAAAGCAAAGACACGTTGCAACGAGAGGTGAAGAATTGACAGCAGTCAAGGTGTCTGGGTGCCTACTCTCTTGATGAGCTTGATAGGTGAACTTTGCCTAACATGCAAAATATTTAAGCATAATCTAATTCTATATCACATTAATTTTTATCGTATCACATTATAGCATATGATATTTTCATCAAAGTTATCGGACGAAAATAACATTCTGAATAGAAATTAAAATATTATAAAAATTTGGAGATATGGATCAAAATTTATGATAAAAATAAAAATTTTCAAAACATATAAGATTTTTTAAGTAATTAAGCTAAAAAAAAGATCATTATAAAACACAAATTAGACTTAATTTAGAGATGCTATTATAAAATACAAATTAGGTAGACCAAAGGATTCGATTGGGGACTTGGAGCAGTATAACATGGTCGTCCATCCATCTTTGAATCTATGGGAAGAGAGAGAGAGAATATAAGCAACAAAAGAACGTGAGGGCTCAAACCAAAGCGTTCCCCGCGCCGCCTTCACGTGTCTTCAACAAAACGCATCCATCTCTCAGCAGTAGTATTCCCTACTTTCCCCTTTTTTTTTTTTTTTTTTTTTTTTTTTTTTGGGCCCTTTGTTTTTCCCGACACGCCCATTGCCGTCTGTCTCCATCTAAAATTGGGATTATTTTTATAGCAGAATATTGAAAGGAATAACAAAGAAAGTAAGGCATTAACAGGACAAATTGGCTCAGTGACTGAGAATAATAAATAGGGTGAGAAAATTGCATAATTTGCAATAATTTACTCTGCTTTCCTTTTCCTGGCATCGACTCTCTCGCCCCCTACTGCTGAAACTATTTATACAACCCCAGGGGGGGGGGAGAGCTCTCTCTCTATTCTTCTCCAATTAAAACAAGAGAGAAAGGAGCAGAGGGGAGATTTCTATTCCATCGGTGGCTTCGGAATCGTCGCTCCGATCAATGGTAATGTTTCTTGTTCTCTCGTCCTCTTTGTTTTCGTCTTTTTTTAGTTTAGATCAACGTCACAGCTTATCCTACCACCATGTCGGCTCCAAGGTTTTTTTTTTTTTTGCTTTTTTTTTTTTTTTTCTCTCTCTCTCTCGTCGATCGATCTGAGAAGGAAAAATAGGTTTTAGTTTAGATTAGCTTCGTCGGCAAGCGGCTTTTCCGGCCGGGACTCGGAGGTGGGCTTCTTTCTTCTCTCCTCTCGATTGCTATTGGCACCCTTTCTGCTAACGTGAGCTCCGGCAGATCACGTTAACACCTGATATTCGTACCCTTCTCGAGCTCAACTTTCTCAAAGTGATCTATTGGCTTCTGCTTGTTTCCAGCACCAGCACGCGTGAGTTTATCGTGGAATTTTTTTTTTCCTTGGAAGATCCATTTATTCGTATGCACCTTTTTGTTTCCATCCATATGTATTGCTCCTTCTCTCTCTTGTTTGTTCCTTTTCTGTAACACTGATATTTCCACTCCTCCAATTTTTATTAGTTGCTACTCGACCTGCCTGGAGGGGTAAAACCAAGGTGGAGTGGTGGCTGTGTGTGTGTGGATCGAAGTCTTTTCCGAGTATTCTACTAGGAAAGGACGGCTGGTATCGTGCGCCTAATATTCGCGGGAAAGCCGAGGCGGCCATGTACATTTGCTCTCCTTTTTTTTTTTTTTTGCCCCCCTAAATTCCATTAAGTAATCCGCTCTCCTTTTTTTTTTTGTTTCTTTTTATTATTATATTTTTTATTTTCCCATTTTAAATGCCAATGAGTGCGCTAAGAACGTGGGAAGCGCGTGGACTTTGCTGTAATTTTATTATTATTCAAAACACATAGCCCAAGTTATATTTGCAAACGAGATTAGAAATGGAAAAAAAAGGATATTTTGAATGGAATAAATAAAAATATATATTATTTTATTTTTTTTTATTTTTTTTGTAGGTGAAAGGAAGGAAGGAGGAGGCGGAGGAGGAGGAGGAGGAGGGAAAAAGGGCGGTGTTGACACCGCCGCTGGCGCTGGAGGGGGGCTTCGCGGCGGAGCATCGGCCCCCTAACGTCCTCCAGCGCGTACTCAGCCTCTTCCGGAACGTCCGCCCAGGATCCGATCTCACCCATTTCCAGGCAACCCCTTCTCTCTCTCTCTCTCACGCGCACACGTTCGACCTTGTTTTTTACAATTTATGGGTATATATATATCTAAGTATCTTATCTTAGAACATATGAGTCAACATGTCAAAGCTTATGTAATCTTTTAATTATTAAAAATATCGTCTAGTGCAAGTGTTCATTAGGGGTTCGCACGAAAGAACGGTGGATCTTCTTTGGTGAGATGAATCGTTGGATCATACTTGGTACCATTAGTCTTTTCGTACCGTCTATCTCAAGGCTGGCATCATCGTTTGAAAGCTACGCAAAATAAGGTTCAATTGTCCACGCATGTTTATTACGGCAGAAAATATCATCCAATATAAGCCCTGGTAGGCCCGGTCTGTCCATACACCGGTCTGTCCAGGTACCTTGTGTTGACGGATTCACGAGAAATTGGTTTTTTTGATGGGATGGGATGTGATGGGATGGAAAAAAAGTCGTTCCACTGTCACAAAAATATATCAGGATGATTTAAAATCGAAATCAGGATGTTTGAATTTTTCGAAACGTCTGATTCTTGATCCAAATCAAAATCAAAATCAAAATTAAAATTAAAATAAAAAATTAAATTATAAAAAAAAATAAAAATTGAGTTCTATATACGTTGATCCATTCTCATACCATCTCGAAATCGAAATCGAAATGAGACTCCTCCCAACCAAATGGTTGGAATGGAAGTCACCCATTCTGATTCCGATTTCAGATCCGCACTCCTTCCAATCAAACATCTTCTTAGAGTATTAATGATTGAGATTTCTGCAGCTTGCTCACACATGTATCAAGAGAATTCATATGAGTACGTGTTTAGTCCCATATCAACTATATGTTAGATATCAATGCTTAATGCTTGATAATTGATACGAGGTTTAGGGGTACCAATAATAAAAAAAATAATCTCCCATGAGAGACTAATTCCATACTCAGACTCATAACAGAGAGTCTTGAATCAATATTTGCTTGGCTTAATGTGTTTAGCTAAATTTATATGTTTATTGTGCCCATAATTACCTTAGAGGACCAATAGCAACCAAAAAGTTAGTGGCCAAAAGTGAACTGTATTTGCTCTAAGAAGCCTTGCTTGATTATTGGAATAAGTTCATTTGCAAGCAAATAACCTTAATTAGATGGACATGTTAAGGTTATTTGACCAATAAACTAGTTTGCATTATCTAAGTTACTTTTTAGGCGCCATGGACAATCTCCTAACTCCTCTTTTTTTTTATTCTGCCTTTCTTTCATTGTTGGAGAGTGTCAGCGTCTTTCATTACCTTCGGAAGATGATGTTATATATTACATGCTTACATAAAATATGTCTATGAAACAATAATGGAACGGTGTTGTTGCACTTACAACTACCGTACAGGACAGGTGACAGTCGAGGAAGCCTAAAAAAGGAGTTAAGATTACGTGAGTGGGAGGAGACAAACTAATAGTTTCAAAAGATTAGGTGATTCAGAATGGGAAGCTTAGAAATCAATTCTTCTTTCTTTCCTGATGTCTTCTATCACTAACTAACAAGAAAATGATCTTTTTGCTGTGTAATCTTTCAATCAATAATAACAACATACTGATTTGAAAGTAGTTCTTGACATTGCTTTTTGTCGTTACATGAAACGTGGGATCACACCATCTTTAATTTTGTTGGTAAACTTAGAGATGTTTGCGTGCTAGAAGGTGGGATGCTGGACCTAACGCACCATGAACAACCCCACAAATAAAATTTAGTGCTAAACCAATACTACCTAAACGAGCAAAAAGCCAAGGGAGGTTTGAGCTTCGTCACAGTCATAAAGGACGGCTCCTAGTTGTTAGCTTGATGTTTCCCACACGTAGCAATTAACTTTGGCATTTGCTTTCTAGGATAGCAGAGAGGAAAGCAGGAAATTTAGGCCTGAACAATTACTGTTATGTTCTTCCTAGGATAACAGGGTGATTGCACTTTCGAGATAAACCTAGGGACAAATATTATGTATTCATGTGCTGAGCTGATGGCGCATGAGTCTGAAACCATAATCCAAGCTATCGTTGGCAAAGATGTGGATCTGGTTAAATTGGATGCAACTTCAAGCATATGCTTAGTTGATTGTATCCTACCGGACCTGACATGATCCAACCTGCCAATTTGAACAGATTACATATGGTTCTCATCTTAGACCTGAAGCTTATTGGTTCAGGTCTGGATGGTCATGTTAGAAGCACACCTAAACTGACCCAATCGAAGGAGAAATTATTGGTTAGAACTGTTCTACCACATGGACTTTGGACCGTTCAATAAAACATCACCATATTATTCGGTGATTCAAAATTTCAAAACTTCCTATTTTGTTGAAAAGTGCGAATGGAAATACAGTTCACAGTTAACCATATTTAGCCATTTTGAATCCAACTTTTGCTGGATTTTTTTTTAAATCTAGCTGAATGATGTGGCAACGTTTTATTTGATGACCTAAAATCCACATGGTAAAACAGTCTTAACCAATAATTTCTCCAATCAACGCTGTAGTGTATCTATGAATTTATTCTTCCTATAATAACAAGCTCTCCACCACAGTGTGCTTCTGAAAGTCCAGGCATGTTATTATTGGAATAGTTCATTGAGAGAGGCATCTCTGATATATCATCCCACCGGCAAACTAAAAACATTTTCTGTAACCAAAATGTTTGCTGCTTGTATCAAAATGTGTAAGGCTAATAGACAACTCAAACTTGGAACAGTAATTACAATCAAGAATTGGTCCAATCTATTGTTATCATTCTCATTAGTTCACTCAAACATTACCAAAACAGCTTGTTACTTGGTGAACAAATAAAGAATAACCATAACCAGAACCATAATTGTTGTTGTTTTTTTTTTCAATTTTGAGAGTAGTGGTGGTGGCACCACCAATCATTTAAAAGAAATAATGGGAAAATTACCCAGGGCAACCACTTGGGTTATGGCCACTAGCCTACCACCCAGTTTGCAATTCTATCAACTCTTTTTCGTAACTATGCTTGTGAAGGAGAAACATGCAAAAATTGTTCCAAGTACTTGTATACTATAAACAAGAAAAAACGGGGCACCCATGCAACACTGTCGATTAATATAGCCTTGAACTTCATGTGCTTAGGACTACTTAAGCACATGGATAAAATGAATGTACGTGGAAACTCAACCTTGTTTAATATGAATGCAGCTTCCTCCTCTCTTCAACGTTCCAAAATCACAACTTCAATGCTATGGTGAAGGAGTGTATTGCATTGGCGAAGACTACTTAAGCAAGTGTGTTCGAGGCAAGAGCAGCCTTGAGAGGTTCGCTTCAGTTGTTGCATGGAGCATATCAACAACACGGCCTGCAATTTTTGGATTGGCTCCTTTCAATCCTGTTCTCGGGGAAACTCATCATGTCTCCAGGGCAAACCTCAATGTCCTTCTCGAACAGGTAATGAATTTTCTGATGCACATAATTCTCACCTGCCTCCAGGATCTGGGTCTTTTCGTTTGCATTTTATATTTTGCTTGGTAAATTTCAAACTAGTTTATGAAAACTATCATGATTAATCAGTTCATATTGGTAGTTTCTTTTTTAACTTTTTCAAGTCATCTTACTACAAGCCCAGTCTGTTTTTCGTTTCTTTTCTTTATGAAATAATCTTAGGCTGCATATCTACCCCGAGCAGACAGAAATTATGGTCAGTCATTCTTTGATCATGATCAATCTGGAAAATTGATCCCCTTTTTTTTTAACTTAATTATACTTACACTTAGCTTTTCCAGGTTTCACATCATCCTCCAGTCTCTGCCCTCCATGCAACTGATGAAAAGGAGAATTTAGAGCTGATCTGGTGGCACAACCCAGTTCCCAGGTTCCATGGTAAATCTAAACATCATAATTCTTTATTGCTAAGTTGTGTTATTATAATATCTGGTCAAGTAGCCATGCACCATGAATTTTGTATTTTATCAATAACATGTTCCTACGTTTCCTAGAGATGATAAATCTCCATCATCCAGTGCATCTGATTCCTCTTAAATATGTGCACATTACCTACACAACCATTAAGCTGGCAACAGTTTTGATCCAATTTTACCGAAGCAAGTTGGATATTGCGTAAGCTTTATTTAGCACATTATGTTCTGTCTAATTTTTTTTTTCAAAAATCATATTTTCTAAAGGTACTAGTGTTGAAGCTGTGGTTAATGGGAAGAGGCAGCTAAGGCTTTTGAGTTTTGGCGAGAACTATGAGATGGATTCACCAAAGCTAGTGATTAGAATACTTCCAGCTCCCGGTGTTGATTGGGTTGGGACTGTTAAAATCCAGTGTAAGGATTCAGGCCTTGAGGCAGAACTTCGCTATTACAGGAGCCATTCCTTCTTTGGCTTCGGGGGAAATTCTAGGTCTGTTAAAGGGAAGATATTTCATTCCAAGTCATTGAAGACCATCTATGAGATTGAAGGCCAGTGGGATAGGTATGGTGATGATCTTTAGATATAACTTTAACATATTTCAGCAATTAACCGTTGATACAGAAGCTTATGATTTGATCTTGCAGAATCATCTCACTAAAGGATGTTCACAGTGGTGAAGTTAGAGTTCTGTATGATGCCAAAACGGCTATCTCAAAACTTAAGACTCCTATTGTAGAGGACCCAAAGGTACCTACATTTCAAATTTTATAACTCTCGTCATAAAAAGTACCAAAGGTGCCTTTCTAATTAAACACTTTAAGCTTATATGTCATGCTAGTATAGAATCATGTTGAGTGTAGACAATCCAACTCTCACACGCTGAAGGAACTACTGATATCTTTTCTGTCTCTAATGGATTTAAAATGAATAGCACATCATTTTGCAGGTTGGGGACAAATGTATTAGTCTACAAAAATCTAGAAAGACAGTTGAAAACAAGTATTTTAATCCAAAAATGGATGAATACAATATTCCTAAACCAGTCGCATTAATGAAATGAAAAGGGTTGTGTGAAAGTATCATTCAGTGGACCTTCTTGCAACAGATGTTGAAGTTGTAGCTCGAAGGTACCCAAAATTATTGACAAAGAATTGATCTCAGGAAAAGCAGTGAATGACTTCAATAAATGGTCAGGTTCATTTTATTAGACCTAGAGTCAAAAACATTTAACAATGAACAACTATTTGTAGATTGTGCTGTTTTGAGTTCTGGACTGGCAGGTTCTGCACCCATTTGTTCATGGACACAGTAAAGTAGGACCATGAAGGCCAGACATTGTCCCAAACAATAGTTAACAAGCGTATATCAGGTTTTCAACCATAAATTATCAAAATCATGTTTCTAGCAGCTGACATGGAAAAGGAATTATGAATTGGGCTTGGAACTATAATGCCCATACCTTCCCATTCTCATCCATCTATCCTATAATCTACACATGGATCATGTATCATTGTATTCATCTTTATTGATGATATCTTCTTTTAGATTTTGTTTAGATTTCACAGGATTTTCTCTGGAGACGTTATACATATTCAGCAAGATTATAATGCTGAAATTCAATGCTGTTGAGGCAGGGTTTGTGGTCAACTGAATCAGCTGTTGTGTGGGCTGAGGTGAGCCGAGCCATACTGAACAAGGACTGGGAGAAAGCTTGGAAGGCAAAAGGAACTATAGAGGAAAGGGAGAGGAAGCTTCGAAGTGAAAGGGAGTCGAAGGGAGAAGTTTGGGTTCCCAAGCATTTCTCCGTATCTCGTACCAAGGAGAGTGAGTGGGAGTGCTGGCCCTTGGAGCAGTCAGTCCCCCCCGCACCAGTCATTGTTCCTCCATGAGATAAAAGCTGGAGGCCCCTCCGCTTCTTTTTATCAATAAGATGGAGCCTGGAATATTTGATAAGGGGCAGAGTCTGGAACATTAGATATTTTAGTTGTCCATAATTCATTCCTTTTCTCGTAGCTGTTCTCTATGATTTTTGATGTTGGTTAATTATTGTAATAGCTTTTTATTAATGCTCACATTGCTAACAAAACATGGCAAGGCCTACCAGGGAACTTACATGCCTCAATCATGCCTTGTTCATGTCCTCGAACTTGATAAGAGGTTAAAGCAAGTTTAAGATTAAAATTCTATCAGCATGCCATTTGAAAACCATTTTCAAATTACAGCCATTTTTCTTGAGACGAACTGTGATATTGTGAGGAAAAGCAAATGACACAAATGACGCAGATATCTGCTGTCAGCCGTCAGGCATATCTCCTTTGCTTCCAATTATCATTATCATTTTTCCCAGCAGAAAAAAAGATAACTGGGTAAATACTTTGGTTGTGGCCTTTTTGAATCACCTGTAATACTACGCAAATCATTACCAATAACATACAGTTTATTTGGGAAATGTTTTGCAAACCATGCACAATTAATTCCTTACAATGATCATATCGCCAATGTTACTTCTTACAATCTCGAACAATGTTATTTTGTGTCTTCTTGGCAACATTCTAGCTTCTTTTTATGTTTCACAGAATGCATGCACATCCAAAATGATCCATGAACCCACGAAAGTTAGAATTGATGAAAGCTTGCAGTATCACACACACTAAAATACTGTTATTAGCATTTACATTGCGCGATTTGTTTACAGATATAGCTTGTAAGTTTTATTTCATCCTACTACAAAGAATAATACAAGATTGGAGATCAAACCTTCTTTATCACCTGAACCCCGCCGCAACAACTGGGATCCTCACCTTGTGCCCTCTATTACCTTTCATCAGAATCTCGCCAAAGCTATACCCTCCGGTCACCGACCTAACTGTCAGGCTCACTGTCATCTCACGGGATGCTCCCGACAACACTGTCATCGCTGGAGGACTGGCCTCTAATGCAATCTCTGGTGACATTCTGGTGGTGATGACATAAGTCTCCGACTCAGCCACGTTTGTGACAGTTCGCTTGACTGTTTGAGTTCCCTCCAGATGGGAGATGGCGATTGATGGGCTGTTGAGATCAGCTGGATGGCCACCAGTTGCATTGCAAGCTGAGCTTGTGATGTTCAGAATCTCATGAGGATCTACATCTGGTACTGAACACAAGAACCTGATGT
Organism: Elaeis guineensis; assembly: GCF_000442705.2. NCBI lineage: Eukaryota > Viridiplantae > Streptophyta > Magnoliopsida > Arecales > Arecaceae > Elaeis > Elaeis guineensis. The sequence continues at coordinate 2,369,526 of NC_025999.2, forward strand.
AGTCTTGGTATGCTGTCAAAAAAAGGAAACAAAAATGTGGTTCAAACCTCGAGCAGAACTGATGTATAAAGAAAACTTGAGAACAAAGATTACATGGAAAAACTACTACTCTGAGACTGCCTACCATTTTCTAATTGGTAGGATTGAAAAAACATCTGCTGTAATAAAAATATAAACATCACATGAAGAAAATGCAGCATGTAAGAGTTTTAAACCCATTTTTCACCCAGGATCATGCACAAAATTCAGAAACTTGGATATAAGCCTTAGACAAGTGTTCAAGAAAAGTTTCAGTCAGAAAAAAAAAAAAAAAAGTTTTTTTTTTTACATGTATACCTTTGTAAATATCTAAAATTACCTGCATACACATTTGGATTTACTATTGTATGTATAGCCTAATAAATTATTCTTTTCACATACATACACTTATAAATATCTGAAATTGTATGTATACCTTTGCAAATTTACTTTTTACATGTATACATTTATAAATTATTTCATTTTGCATGTATACACTTGCAAGCATATTACTTGCATGTGTACCTTGTAAATTATTCCTTTTTGCACCTCTACATCTGTTAAGGGTATACATGCAAAAAATAATAACATATAAGGGCACGCATGTAAAAGGAGATCATTTATAAGGACATACACACAAAATGAAATGATTTATAAGGGTATGCATGCAAGTAGTAAAGTTGCAAAGGTATACATCTAATTTTGAATTTTTATAAGGGTACACATACAAAAAAGAATAATTTATAAGAGTATCCATGTAAATAGTAAATTTGCAAGGTATTCATGTAATTTTATATATTTACAAGCATATATGTGCAAAATATCTTTTAAGAAAAGTATGATAAATTGTGAAAGGAAAAAAAATTTGAAGGCCATCTACCCATGATCACTGAGAAAAGGTCAAATGGCATACAACCACTCCATCCTGTAACCCTTAATGCATTTCGGATAATCAAGTAACTTACATGCATCTAGAATGAGTCCAGGATCTAGAGCAGCTTTCGGGTCAACAGCACCACTCCCATAATCAAATGGTGTTGCTTGTTCTAATGTCATAATTTCTGATTTGGAATATTGTTGTGCCTGAAGTGGTCTATCCTCACGATCCATCGTAGTGGCTGTTGTCATCAAGGCTGATTTGATAGCAGCTGGGCTCCAGTGGGGGTACCTTTGCTTTACAAGAGCTGCTATCCCAGCAATGTGAGGAGCAGCCATGCTAGTTCCAGATACCATGGCAAATCCTTCTCCTGCTCAGGCACACAAGAACAAACAAGAGCAGGATCAATTTCAAGGCTTAGGCTGACTATACAATGCAGTGAGAGGCTGGAAGTTGATCTTACAGTGCAGTGATTAGATACCAGGATTCAGCCATGCTCTAAGCATTAGTCGAAGAATTCTAGGAAGCTAATGTACTTAACAAAGAGACTACATTAACAATGTTCAGATAACAGAAAGTCATTTCTTATTGCCATATCATAACATCAAAGGTTGATACAATAATTCGACCAAACCTACAGAAAATTCATAAAATACTTTAGTTATTTTTTTCTTTTTCAGAGAGATAATGATTATCCTACTCAGCAGAATAAGTTGAATAATTTTCTTAAAGAAAAAAGGGTCCCCGACTTCTTTTATATGACTCTTGAATAGTTCTCAAACATGTTGTCTAAAGAATTCAATTAGCAGGTTGTTGCCACTGTTTCCACCCTATGTCCTTCATTCAAAAGAAAACAGGAAAACATGGTGAAAATAATTGGACGTATCTTTACCAACAAAATTGGCCTCGTCTATTCCGTTTGGTGCCCAGGCAGCCCAAATGAGATTTCCTGGAGCTAGTATATCTGGTTTAAGGACATCAGCATCCTGAAAGCTGAAATCTCTTACATCTGGTCCTCGAGAAGAGAATAATGCAACCTGCGGGGCTGATTTATGAAGTATAGGTGCTAAACCATCTTCTATGCTAGCCATTGCTTGGAAACTCAGTGGCCTACCAGCCCAATCTCTTTTTGTTGAACTATTGTAGTAGTCTATGAGATCCTGGAATCAAAGATTTCCAAGAGAATAAATTGTCAGCAAATTAAATTCAGAATAAGATATGAGCATGAATGGAATAACAAATACATTGGATGATATGTCAGCAGGGAATTTTGGATAACAAAAATAAACCACAATGAGAACCATGAATTAGTCGCTGATGTTCAAGTATGATTTAAATGACCAAACACCAAGAATATCATCCAAATTTTGTTTCTGTTGCGGTCTGGATATCAACCGCAAATTTTGTTTCTTATTTCACTACACAATTTTATTTTATTCCTATTAACCCCGCCCACCCACAAAAAACAAAAACAAAAAACAAAGGAAAAACCTTATGATGCACAATTTCTGTCTCTTACCCTTTTATTGGAGGGTGGGAGGCATGGGTCGACAAACTATGCCGAACTGGCTGGTTCGAGGTGCATTGAACCAGCCTGGTCGGCTACGGACATGGTTCATTGGCTTGAAACAAGATAGAGCCAGTCAGTCAAAACACTCTCCATGTCACTACCACCGCTTCTAACCCTCAGCTGAAGACTCTATTCGCCACTTCACCCTATTCAATCTGTTTGAAGGGCAGAGAAACACTGGAGGCCCCTTCGAAGCCCTCCAGCCTATGTCCCCGTTCAAAAGCTTTCATCCCCCTTCGAAACTCAACAGCAAGCTTTCATCGCACTTCGAAACTCAACAGCAATCTGAGGTAAGTTTCTCTCTCTCTCTCTCTCTCTCTTCTTCGCTGGCCTTCGTCCCCCTTCGAAGCTCCTTGGAGACCTCAGCCTCTCTCTCTCTTTCTCTTCCCCTCTCTCTCTCTCTTGCCCTCCTTCCTCTCCACCCTATCCATCTCCCTCCCTCTCCTTGTTTCAGTACACCCTAGAATGGCACAGTACAACCCGTGCCATGCCAAACCGATTCCAGCCAGTATGAGCCTCAGTACCAATTCGGCAAACCTTGAGGTGGACGGGTGGGTGGGTGGGTGTGGGTGTGGAAACTTTCAGCTCACCATTTAGGATTTCTTCAACCTTCATACTATCAAATACAGTGGAAATGCTCTATCCAAGTTTTGAAAACACAGTCCTTTTAACACATGAAACAAAAGCTATCCAAATTTTTCCTCAATTCAGGTATAAAAGACCAGCATATGAGGAAGTTCTCTGTAGCATCTAGAAAAGCACAAGCAAATAAAAAGGAAAGTGATGGTACCAAATTGATAGATTCATGACTCTGAATGGTCATAGCAACAAGCAGGTAACAGTCGTATCTCCTATCACCTGCTGAACAGCAGTGGTATTATCTACCCATAGCCTACATACATGATGTGCTGTTTGTTACCAACAGTATGACCGAACAATGTTTGTCTTTAAAGACTAGGTCGTTTGACACAAAAGACCTAAAATGTACTCAGACAATCCTAGGCATAAAGTTCTAAAGAGACAACAATCATGGTAGCTGTAACAATTTGAGAAGGGTATGCACAACAGTTTTTAGCACGCTTTACAATGTTGCAGGCCAAGCATGAAAAAACACCATTCATTCACCTGCATGGTGACAAATCCTAAGGCTTGTTTCTCAAAACATAAACATCATTAGGCCAACATTTTTAAATGAAATAATTGAAGTTGTTTTAGAACATTGATTTCAAGTGTCACATGCCACTGCTGTTAACTGTTCGACATTTTTGTAAAAGGCTGACATCTCATACGCAGTTCATTCTGTCAAATAGATGGAAAATTCAATAAGTGGAAGAACTTTGGAAGCTTCCTCAAAAAATAAGGGGTACACTTGAAACATACATCTTGAAGTACTCTAGAGCCCATGTAGGTGCAAAATTGTGTGGTTCTGGCAATATGAGAGATATGGTTGAAAATTCCAGTTGCGAGCAATTACAATTTATTATATAAACTACCATCATTTAACATGATTGATAATAAGAATCAAACAAGAGGCATCAGAACATTAAGTACCTTTGTCTTACTGACATCTGAGATGAGAATCCCAGGGATACCAACAGGTACAGGGTCAAATTTGGTTCCTGGATAACTGCTCTCCACAGCAACAATAAAGCCAGCTGCACCAAGACTCTTGGCTGTTTCAGACACCTTCTTGATTGATGCGGTGCCTGAAACAAAATTGAAGGAATACCCGCAAAGAAGAATTCTTCCCTCCACCATTTTCTTATTTAAAAGTTCTGGTCTTTGGCAGTCCAATGGATTGTACTTCATGATTGATGAATCAAGCAATACATCATTTGCAGAAACTAAGTCGAATGACTTATTCCCATGTGTAGCAGCTGTAGTTGAACAATGAAAGGTAACTTGTGATACACAAATGATGCTAAGGCTTTCCATAGTTAAAAAGAACAATTTAAAAAAATCAAATGATTTAAGCGAAAACAAAAGCATAATTAAGTGTGAACTAGGCACTTGATATATTAAAACAACTTCTAACAGAAGCAAAAGCCAGAGTCTCGAGACATTGAACCAACAGAAGAAAGTGCAAGCAACCAAATCATAGAACTAATAGTTTATTCACCAAGTTAGCTATTTAAAATTGCAAATACAAAAATGAAAAACCAGATACACAAACATAGAGTGAGAGAGAAAGAGAGACGCTAAAATGTTCATGGGTGCATTTGGCCTCAAAAGGTTCCCAATGAAAATAATGATGGACCATTCAAAATGAAAATCCACACAATTGATCATGACCCCATCATCTGAAGTGGCTGGAAACAAAATATCACACATTTTGAGATCTTTTACCATGCATCAAATTGATTAAAAATGGAAAATTTAACGGTATGATAGTGTTTTCTAGTTTGATAGATGTATCCAAATCAGTTGAAATTTGATTAGTGTAGGATTTAAAGTACTTATAGATCAATATCAATGGTTCAGATTTGCAAATGCTACATATACTTTTGCCCATTCATTTTGTGCTCACTTGATGCACAGGCAAGAGACTTCCAAAAATAATGTTCTTTTAGTCTCTAGGCATTTTATACACTATAGACTACGATCAATAGCAGGGATTTTCATTTTTATAGAGGCCCATCATCAATTTTCATGGGGAAGCATTTGGAGCCAAATGCACTCAAGAGCATTGCAGCCTAACTCCATATAAACAAAAGATTGATAGAGCAAACATTTCCTATTATGAAGTAGTCTGCAATAAGTAGAAGTCAATTGCCTCACCAGTGAGCGATATAGCTAATCTTAGATTTCTTGAAGCGTGTAAGTGGCATACAACAGGCCAAATGATACAGGAATACTTTCTGATGTAAAAGACAACATAAAAAGCCTTTAATTATGATTTTTATCAGCACTACCTGCACAGACAAACTCTGATGGAAAAATTCCAGAAAACTACCATGTCAAACGAAGTCTTTATGTACTTTAGCTACAATGAACAAATAGATTTTAAGACTTCATATTACAAATAGATCCGCAACCTTTCCCCATATATCACTTAACAATTTCAGAATAAAAGATATACAACATGTAAACTTACGGGAGAGTCCAAGCCCAGGTAATAATTTTCCATTTCCTAGGATTATATGATTTTTATATCTTCGGTCATCAACTGCAGCAGCTACAGTTGTAATCCATGGACTGAAAGACACCAAGGTTTTGGGGAATGGACCTCCATTTCCAGCAGCCTGGGCAACAAATACTCCTGCTTTCACAGCTGACAGAAGTGCTGCATCGAAAGGGTTTAAAAATGTGGTTTTTGTAGACGTAGGTGGGCTATTCGGCCCAACTGAAAGATTAAGAATGTCAACACCATCCTGAACAGCCTGTATATCAACATTCATCCATGTTACATCCCATACATTGCAGATGAATTACTAATTACAATCCGACTAATCCAACATTTCAACAAAAAGAAGACATAATTTGCAGCAATGAAAATACATAATACAACATACTATATGGAATGATAATTTTTAGTTTTAGCAAGCAACTATGAGAAGAAGCGAGCTTGTTCCTGTACTATATACTAACTTGTATAGTTGTATTAGTTCATGTCTTGGGAGAAATGCATACTTCGCTATCAGAGATGCTTAGATGCCAGAAAAAATCAAAGCTACATGATACATCATATGCATCCCAAAACTGCTTTTGAAAGGACAAAGGTTGCCAAAGGATGGTGTGTACCACGACCATTTTTCAAAGAAGAAAATCAGAAAGGGCAGGCGCAAACACGAGAGAGAAAGAGAGAGAGAGAGAGAGATTATAATAATAATTATTATTATTGCATAAAACTATTTAATGGAAGTCCATCACTTTAATCTTCAGTTTTACAGGCATCTTCATAATGCACTTTTGGATACGATATTAATAATCTGACATAAAACTGTAATGGTAAACCCTTGAATCCAAAATTCGCTGTGTCGGTACCGGACCCCATACCGGTAAAATTCTGCTTAATGTCGGTACGCAGTTCGGTACAGAATAATAATGTTGGTACGCTCCGAGATGGCATACAGATATAAGACCGGTACAGTATGGTATGGCAGTACGGGGCAATGCAATATTCCATGCTTGAATCAATAGCATTCATAATAACATCGTATAGTACAAAAGCTACCATACAAGCTTGAACTTCTCTTTTATGAGGAAAATACAGGCCTGATTTTATTTGCGCTGTCTACCATTAGCAGCATGTCTCCTGCATACCTGTTCAATGGCAGCTACCACATCAGAAACATATCCCCCAAAAAGCCTATACAGCACCTTGTATACAGCAATCCTGAAAGCAGATAACCAGAGAAGCGTGATCTTTACAAGTTAACATTGAAACTACTGTTACATCTCTCATGCCACTTAATTGACTAACCTGGCACGCGGAGCCATGCCACTTGCTTTACCAAATTCGTGTCCATGCATTCTCACTGGTATTCCATTGTTCCCAGCAGCAATTGCTGCCGTGTGGCTGGTAATAGAATAAATTTAAAAATCAATACAAATTAATTTGGATGCAAAAAGGATTAATCAATATAGAATATCAGTAAGAATTAAGAAGTAAAACATTTTTCAGGATTATCTGCAAAAGATATTTACATAGGGGTGGCAATTTACTCCACCCAATAGAGTACCCAACCCAACCGGAACCTAATGGTGCAGGTTTTATCCGACCCATTTAGAGTCGAAGGTGGGGATAGGTCTTCATTCTAAAACCTGAAGCAAATCCAGGGCAGGTGCAGATAATGGAAATGCCATCCCGAACCTCACCCGATTATATAAGCCTTCACCAATCAAAACCTCCCCAACCTTTGCTTCAAATCCGGGTTATATTTTATATATTATTTACTCATGGAGTTTATTTTTCTTCATATTTTTTTTGGTTCATCTACACCACCACAAGGTAGCGAAATTCAAACTATCCTTGATGATTATGATGTTAATTAAGAAAAAAGTATTGCGATCACTTGTGAGAAAGATTAATCATGTGAAAGGTTACAAGATACATGCTTAGTTGTTCAATTTTTTTAGTTGATTGCTTTTCTTATTTTACAAGACATTTAACTTCTGAAAGAACAATATTTTTGTTTATTGTTTCTTTTATTGTTGAAAATTTGATTTGTTATGTTGACGCTTATTTTATTTAGTGTTATGTGAAGTACTGAGATTTACTTTTATATTTTTTTTTAATTTATTTGATTTGTATCAGAAAAAAATAATTTGTGTAGCTTTACTTGCCCCATCTAACTCTACCCGTTCCATCCCCCATCCCAACATGAGTACAGGGTGGGCATGTAACATGGCTCCCATTTGCGGGATGGGAATGGGTAATGGCCTATGGCCTACCAACCCATATACCCGCCCGTTGCTAATATTTCACATTGTATGATCAAGTTGAAAGCAGGTCTCTGCATATACATATATGTATGTATACGTCTACATGTATACATACATATATACATATATGTATGTATACATCTACATGTACACACACACACACACATACATCTATATGTATATACACGTGTACGTATATACACATATGTGTGTGTGCGCGCGCACACACATAAATATATGTATATGTATATATACATATATGTGTGTATATATATATAGATATACATTCATACATACATACGCATACATACATACATACACACACACACACACATGCATACATATATATACATATACATATGTGTGTGTGCATGTGTGATTATTGAAGGATGATTAGAGACATGCTCTCAACTTGATCACACAATGCAAAATATTATATATAATTATCAATATGTATGTATGTATGTATGTGCGTGTGTGATTATTGAAGGATGATTAGAGACATGCTCTCAACTTGATCACACAATGCAAAATATTATATATAATTATCAATATGTATGTGGAAAAGGCTCTTTCACCAAAGATGAGGAAAAAAGACCATGGTTGTTTAGGGAATTCATTGGCAGGGCTTGCTTTGTGGATAAAAGTGATCATAGAAACTGTACGTGGTGCTTAAAAACATTATGAAGTACCAAGGAGGAATCTTATGTGTAATATTGATCATATCTGACCCAAAAACTCAGCCATTTAGGAAGTATTTAGATGGATGGCCCCATGAATACTTAAGCACCACAATGGTCCTTCCCCTATCCAATATAATATTGATGAAATTAGACCCAAAAACCCAGGCATTTAGGTGGACAGGTCCATGGGCAATTAGGTAAATGAGCCCATGAGTACTTAAGCACCAGTCCTTTCTCTATATGACGTGAGATTATACAATGCTCTCAACAAATATTACCAATCAAAAGCCTTTTTATTATTCAGGTCAATACATGTGGTTTCCATGACTTATGTTAACATATTGCCCAAAACAGAGAGCAATTAAAAGATGAAAACAGAGCAGAAATTTTATTTACACCAATGAGTATTAGACAATTAGACTCGCATATATAATGAGAAACTTAAATGTACAAATTGAAACCATAGTTGACCAATGCGAGATACAAAGTTACTAATGCGAATCAAAAATCTTTAGAGGTAAATGCACCTGCAGCAGTACACTATTTCATTCATGTAGTAGAAGGACATATGTGTTTTTTATAGAAGTAGAGGGACAGAACGAAAAAATATCATAGCAAGAGCTAAGAGAGAAATTCCATGTGCTCACCTTCCATGCCCATCACCATCCAATGGTGATGCAAAATCAATTGTAGGATTAAATGCTCCTGCCGCGATTGCAGCTTTTGCAAAATGTTGGGCTCCAATTATCTTCCCGTTACAAAAATCCCTCTTTGTATCTGGATCAATTTCACAGTTCCCTCTATAACGTGGAAGGGGTCCATATGGATCAGAATTGTATGTAGAAAAGCTAGGATGCTTTGGATAAATTCCTGAATCCACAAAGCCTATCACAATATCTTCCCCTGCTCTGTCAAAGCCACCACCTGCTGGCCATACACCCGTAGGTAGTCCCAGAAATTGTGGGGTGTGTGTCGTTAATTTTTTAACTTTCATGTCCTCCTCCACATATTTAACCCCAGGAGCTCTACTAAGGGCCTCTGCCTAATGAACAAATAAACAAATTAATACATAATAAATAACAAAAAAAATGTCCATTGGTGACTAAGGGGAGAAAAATTTACTAAGCAACAAAGAACAAGTGCACAGAGTGGTCTCAAAGCAATCTGGCAACATATTTTACCTGTTCAGGAGATATGTGAATAGAAAAACCATTGATTAGATGGCGATAACTATACAGTTTCTTGTAGGTTCCAACTTCAAAGAGTGAGTCTAGAAGCGCATCATGTTGTTTCTCGAGGTGAAGGGCATATGAAGTCACGGCCTCACTGATAGGAGAAAATACCAGAAATATGAGTATGCAACCACTTGCTAATACAAATTTCATGAGATGCAGATGAAAGTAGAATACGAATCCATAAGAACAAACTTCAGCAGCAAGCATTGCCACATGCTCAGTTTTGCAAAATCCACTAGTTGCTTTCTTGTCATCTTCTCCTATTCATTTTCTTAATGTGATGTAGCAGGCGTATTGCATATGAACTTTAACTAACCATTCTTTCTAAGGTAGCATCATCCATGATCATAAACTACTTCAGATTGCCTAACTCCAGATTTGCTAAGGTTCAAAATGATGATCATCGTCATCACGATCGTCAAGCTATTTCCCATCCAATATGGGGTCAGCTGTAACTATAGAACACAACTCAAAGTTGAAAAAGCTCCAAGAAAGGTTGAGAAGGTCAGGCATTTCCTAAGTCTCAAAGAATTTACCAAAAAAAGATGATCATCACATACAACATTATAAGAAAAGACATGCTTTCTTAAATATTAATGATCATTTTTCTGGAACCATAGCAAAAAAGGGGGTGAAGTCAAGGAGCAATTGTTGATCTGAATGCATATGTCTCCAATATTACTCTAAGCGTTCGGTACGTAAAAAAAATACCATCAGGAACATGAATTCACACAGCTCTGCAAGTTCGTTGAGAAGAATGAGGTGCCTTTGTAGCACAGGTGAAAGCCATGAAAGTGGATCTATGAGGTTTATGACAAATGACACCTAATAGTGCAATATGATGTAGTCATCTTTGTCTTTCTTGCACTGACAAGGATTTAGAGCCAACCACAAATTATTAATTAAATCAACAGTGACAGCCATTCTGAGTAATGCTGATGCTAAAAAAAGGAATTTATTAACCTCTGAAACTTAATGAAGCAAAACGAGAAAACTGTTGGTTCTTACTCACTGATAGCAGAAATAGCAGCCGTGTGAAAATAGAATTGGAAATTAAAAATTCAGAAAGAACGTCATATTTGGTCTGCTACCTGGTGATATCCATTTCTTCAACTGAATCTGTAGCTGTTGGAGCAAACCCCTCAACACCACCGCTATAACTCACTATAGGTTCTCCTTCCATAGTCACAATATAAATATCCCCACTTCCCATAACTAAAAGTGGGAGAAACACAAATAACATGCACCACAGCTCCATCTTCTTCATTTTCACTAATTTGAAGCCAGTTAAAGCGCAAAGAACAATTTTGTCTTTCTGAAGGCCCCAACTGTGAGTTCAAAACAAGTAGTATAAAAAAGATTATTAAGATGGCTAGCTTTATATTTCCAAGCAATTGATCAGAAAGTAATTGAAGAAGACATTCTATGATAGACTAACTTATTAAGAAGCTTCCCAGTAGGACTTCTTGAGAGGAGTGAAAAAGAAGAAGCATAAGAATGACAATCTAGGGGCTAAACTGGAAGAATTGAAGTGACACCAAATGGACAAGAGTCACCAAAAGAAAGGGAAAACAAGAACTCTGCCAATAGTTGACTATTGAAGCAAATTGCTAGGAATAAAATATTTGCATTATAACCAAAAATGACCTTAGAAATGCATCAAGGAGCAAACTTATGGAGGAAGTTTGGCATCAGTTCAGCAGTAAATAAAGAGATGCAGATGTAGGATGCAGGAAATGCAACAAATGCTTGAGAAAAGGAAAGCTTTCTACCTGTAAACGAAAAACAGAAAGAAACTTCGCGATCTGTCACCTACATTGATGCAAGAGATGTGACTGAAACAGCAAGTGCAAACCAAATGTAAGAATAATAAAAATAACAAAAACAATGACAAGAAGATGGACTAAAAATTGTGAGGAAGCGATTTCACATATAAGCCATGGTTATGCACCAAAGAGCATATGATATTATCCTTGAAGCAATTACCTAAATTCCAATTGATGGATGGATGCATCTTAAGCAGCAAACTATAAAAGATTGAGCACTTCCATGTATACCTCTTTGTTAGATAATATTTAATTATTTAAATACTTTCTCGAATTTTGGTTGGAAAAGTTTGAACACTAAAGCATTTACTTCTTAACTAGTTTAATAAACTTTAATGCCATATTGAAAAAATTAATGCAAGTAGAGTTGGATTTAATACTTCTCGACAGGATGCTTTAGTTAGATCCATGAGCTTTTGGGCTACTCACAGCTGATCAGCTTGACTGACCCAAACCAAATCTCTACTTAAATTTTAAAGGACATGATGCAAGCTCTTGAGGGTTCAGGTTCTATCCTTCGCACAAAGAATTGATATTTTTCATGATGTCAACCATTGGATCACAAACTGCACATATCTCAAAGCAGTCCAAACACCTTCAATCATCCACCATCATGGATCTGGAAGCGACCATTGTGTGATTCAACAGTCGATTTGCGCAAAGAAAGGGGAATCCTTCTTTCGCGCGAAAGATACAACCTCTGTCCAGCTCGTGGCACTGTAAATCAGAAAGTGCTCTCTTTTCACTTCCTGCTTGCCTATTTTTTTCCACTACTCTTACAATTTTTCCCTATATTTTACATACTTTCAAAGTAATGATCTCAGGCAACTGCAAGAGTCGATGGGTCAAGCCTTCCACATGCACATGCTATATCAGGAAGGAGTAGGACTGAGCCGGGGATTAATCCAATGTTTATTTATCAGGCTAGTCGCTTTTTCCAATACTAGTACTATTTTTCCCCCATTTTAATATTCCCTCAAAGTATTGATTCAGGCAACTGAAGAAGTCGATCGTGTCACACCTTCCATATGCCCATGCTATGCCAAGAAGGAGAAGGGTTGAGCCAGGGATCAGTTCGACGTTTATTCATTGGGCTGCCATTACAGGGACGTTGTTAGTCCATAACAGCTACTGTAACCTCCCCAGGCAAGCCGTTAGAGCCGTAACTTGACCAGCCTTTATATATGCGTGTGCTCTCTCTCTCTCTCTCTCTCTCTCTCTCTCTCTCACGCGCACACTTTTCACTCTTTACTCGCCTATTTTTTCCATCACTACTACTATTTTTTCCCATACTTTACATACTTTCAAAGTATTGATTTCAGGCAACCGAAGGAATCAACCAAGTCAAGGCTTCGTCATGCTTGTGTTGCACCAAGAAGGAGCAGGGCTGAGCCAGAGATCAGTCATATCTCGGGAGTGTTAGAGCCATCTACCATGTATAAGAGGGACAATAACACACTAAGAGCAATGCCTAGCATGTCTTCTATCCAGGTTCCCCTATTTTGTTCGTATTTACCTCCAATACTCTTAACATCAAAGAATCTGAAGCAAAAACAATCTACATAGATAGCGACGAGGGTTTGAAGAATTAAGAAGCAATAAAAGAAGCTTCCCAATTTTCAATCATACCACTCAAGAAGACTAATATAAATAATTCTGTAAGCTATTAATAAACAAGATATAAAAAATCAACTCAAAAAACACTGTTGAAAACAACAAAACAGGGTTCATCAAAAACAATAAAACAGAAAGATCAAAGGAGAGCAAAGTTAGCATTATCACCCCTAAGCATTTGGTTGCTGCACCCAATGATAATAATAATTAGCAAACCAATAAAATGACCACAGAAACATACTTACAGGAGGGGAAAATTAAAAAAGGGCTATTATCAACAAGAAAGTCTGATGTAGTCCAACATCCAAGCTGGAACATAATAAAAGAATTAGTCCAGTAATCCGGGGAGAGAGAGGAAAAAAACCTTATTTTTTAAATTTGTACGTAATAATCAAGCAGATTTTTTATTCTCGGCATAATAGACGAGCAGACAACATGGGTATCCAATAAAAAACAGCATCCGACCGTCATTAACACCGTCATTAATGTTACCAATGGGAAGTATTTATGGCTACGGAAACAAAGAAAACTCAGAACAGAAAAAGCTCATAAATATAATTCTTTCGTGATTCCAAAAGGCTCAAAACTGAAAGGAACGGCACAAGAGTATCTCCAAAAAACTACATGTTCTTCTAAAATATATGAAAGAACTGATCTTGACGTTATCAAACGATCCAGAGGAGGTGTTCCTACTTTTAGCCTAAAGAAAAAGGAGTAAAAATTTAGCAGCAAGAAATCCACCAAAATTATCAATTAATAAAAAAGTTACCCTTTTTTCAGATAACATAGAACAAGATAAGGTGGAACTCCAGTCAGATTATTTCAAAAACAAAGGCCATTAAAGAAGCATTACCATAACAAAGAGAGTAAAGATTGCTCTCTTCTTGCCTGAACAAGAACAAAAACCAGGAAACCATGCAAGAGCTTGGTTTCCACCAAAAGAACCAAAAGAAGTCACCATCTACCATTAAAAACCAAAGACTAGGTACATTTAAAAAAAGATCGAAATAGACCCTAAAAGAAGCACTCAAGACCAAAAATGAACAAGAAACGAGCGGTTTCCACCTCTTCTCTTACCAAAAACTACCATCCAGAGCCGCAAGAACGCCTGAGAGAGCAACTGGTCGGCGCTTCCACTACTAAAGCATCAAGAACCACTTCCCACTCTGGCCAGAAGGAAGGAATCGGCGAGGACGGTCCGACAGCATCCTCACGCCATAAAAGCGAGATCGATCCGCAGAGAAAGCGAGCAAAAGCTAAGGTTTTGAGGGTTTGGAGAGCAAGAATGGGGGTCCGAGGGTCAATCAAATGGAGACAAAGAATCTCGGGAGATGGTAGGGCCACTAAGAGAGAGTGTGAGAGTAGCAAAGCTCTCGGAGCGTCTCGGGGAAGGAGAAGGAATGGGGGTATAAATGACGGTGGATAAAGTTATCCGCGGTGAAGTTTAAAAGGGGCGGTCTGCTAATGATTACAACATTCGGTCTTGTGGGGCCCAGGTTGGATTCCTTCGGCCGGTGGGTTCGGGGGTGGGGAAGGGATGTGGGTTGTGTTTTGGTGCGGGGTAACATACCACGGCCACAAATGGATGCGGTGGCCCAACGTCTCCTGTCGGTCCTGGCCGCTTTCCCCCCAGTAATTGCGTTATGATGGGCGTTCAAACTTAAGGAAATAAATAAATAAATGAATTATTTAAGGATTTTACAGTTTGGGATATAGAGATATCAGTCTTTGACAAAATTTATGAAGGAATTTAAAAAAAAAAAAAAGTATCCGTGAAGATTACTAGCAGGTTGACCACTCCCTTGGCAAACAAACCACTCTCTCCTATATTTTTTTTTGGGAATCATGCGTGAGGACTTCTTTGTTCCATTAACATTGCTTATAAACAATAATTTCTTTTTCTAATTTCAGCAATGAAGTTTACCAAACAAGCCAGGCATGTTAGCTTTAACAATTTTTTTTGGGATGAAAAATAAAAGATGATTTCATATGTCCACAAATTTTGTTGCTAGGATTCTTTTATGCTTTGATTATTATCTTGTCCAATCAATCTTTGCTATTTTGTTACTATTTTTTTTTTTTGATGTATTTTTTTTCTTTTATATCTCCTTCTCATGTTATCTTGATGGAGGATGGTTAGACACTGATCGTATTTTTAATTTTAAAAAATAATTTTATTTTTTATTTTAAAAATAATTTTGTAAATATATATATATATATATTTTATGAACTTAAGCATTTGCCAACATGCTGCTATTTTTTTTTCATAGTAATAGTGTCAATCCCACTTTACTATATTGAATTCAATTTTACTCTCCTATAAATATAGGGCATAAAACCCTTTTATAACATATTTTTATTTAGTATAAGTATATATAATTGTTTCAATAAAATAATTTTGGAGACGATGTTATTGGGATTTCAAAGAGATGAATATAGATGATTAAAATTTGTTTGTCTAAGAAAATATAGTCAACATATTGACCGACAAAAATAATACTTTGTATATGATATTTTGATGAAAAAAATAATTTTTTATAATTTTATTCTGTTCATACATACTAAATTATTAACGTAAAAATTTTATTTAAAATTATTTTAAATAAAAAATAAAAAGTGCAGCACCATAAAAAGAGCAGTATAGATAAAGCCTATTATTTTCAAAAAAAATACTATCTTTTACGTAATAAATAAATAGACATGATGTTTTATTTAACTTGAAATAACACAAAATTTATGCACATCATTTATATTGTTGTAAATTAAATTTTCTCAAAAAAAAAAAGCTATGAAAAATTGAAGGATTTATAGCTAGCTGTCCTTTATTAGTTAATAAATTGATTTTTTAATCATAATACTTATTTTTCCAATATAATAAATACATCCACATTTTCGGCTACCTTTTTATTTCTTGATTATCTAGTTAACACTTTAGAAAGAACTAGAAATGTGTGTGGTTTTAAGAAATAGAGCCGATTTAGGCATGTGAGCAAGCAGCCATAACAGTTGACAAGATAAATCACCTCATCCCAGCCATAACAGTTGATAAAATAAATCACTTCTTCAACCACAGCACAAAATAATTAAAGAAAAGTTAAATGACCAGCATGCAGCAAATTAAATGCGTAACCCAAAAGTCCACACTCCACAGAGCCGATTGGCCAACCACGCATCTTAATTTGCTGTTGGTGGAACGGGAATCTTTTCAGACGTACGCGGATTGGAGCGTTCGGAGGGGGGCTCGGGCTGGGGCTGCCTTTGTATTCCCCGCAACGGTCATATTTTATTCGGTGCATGTGAGGGATGGGGCCCACTAGAGTTCGTCTCCGTCCAGCTACACTTCACGTGGTATAAGACTTGGCATGTCGATCTACAGTCGCCACCGCTTCTTGGTGCCTGCTCCGGTGTGATAGGAAGCGGGTTCTATCCTTCCATGATTCACCTTCTTGGATGCGAATCCACCGCTGGATCACCATCCACTGGTTGGTTTGACATCCGTGCAGCTTGATGGATGATGATTTGAAATGCTTTGATAGCTGTGTGATGCATGATCATTGACTCATGCGGAAAAAAAAAAGCAAATTCTTCTTTCACGTGAAAGCTACAACCCGTGTCCATTGCGGTAACATGCGGCAAAAAAAACTTCAGTGGCGGCGAAAAATTATTGTCTACGTTGCATGCACCACCAACATAACGGTCCATACATTGGTTAACTCATGAACTCGATTCGTCGAATATACAACTTGACACAATATTATAGAAACTAGTGATTCTTAGCGGCAGCATGCATGCCCACACTTGTGCATGCATTGTAGGCATTGTAGGTAATAATTCTTCAATGATGATAGGACTCGATCCCAAGTATTATTTTTTCTTTCTTTGATTTTTATACATCCCATGTTATCTTGGCCGTTGTTTTAAATCCAACACAACATCAGCCATGTGGCTTTTGCAACTGGCTCTCTTCTTTATGGAAAATCATACAATGATCTCCACAGCTTTGGCTTCATTGATATGTCAGCCTCTCTTTTGCAAAAAATAAAATAGTTATAACTTTTTATTTTTACAAATCTATTGCTATACAACCCTTCCATTATTATTGCTTAAAATGCTATAGATGAGTTTCCATAAATAATGAAAAATACTCATTCTCTCGTCGGCATCATTTTCTTAGTTTTACACTATATGCTCATCTTCTCCTCACCCTATCTTTTTGCATAATTCTCAATCCTTGTTCATGTTGTCATCGATTTGATTGCTACCAAAAATATTTTCGGTGGAGCAAAAGAGTTACCATCCCCTCTTGCTCCAATCACCCATGCGTGTACCCACTTGGGTGAAGTTTTTTTATTGGCTTTAGGGTATGCCATTGATCTCGCATTTCCCTCCAATAGTCCCTATCCCCCTCTATTAGGATTTTCTTACCAAACCTTCAATCCAAAACTTATGTTTCCTTAACGAGTAGTGCCCCATTGTAGAGTTTAAAAAGTTATTTATTTTTTAACAAAATAAACATCTTAATCAAATATCATACAATCAAACTATGACCTTCAAAAGTTTAATATGTTTTTACCCTTCTTATCCGATCCATCCAGATGTTTCAAAGAACTTGTCAACTAATAAAAAACTGACAAGTCTAATGACATGAGATAGATAAGTGCATACACATACTACAATATTAAAATGTGAGAAAGAGGATAATCAAAGAGAAGATACAAGAGCGATATGAGTCTAAATGTCTCGACCTTCAAAAACTTTCGATGCCGTTATACTACTAAGGTAGATTGGGATAACTTGTAGCTTGAGCTACGCATAGGAGAAATCTAAGTTAATGCTATTCTTAAAATGGAGTCAAACTATGAAGTAAAACGCATAAAAAAGTAAAGATAAAATAGAATTTATTGACATAGATATTGAAAGATTATTTTACAAAGTACAATTTTAATTATTTATACTAAATGACAAATTATAATTAGTAATTGCCCAACCACTCTAGTAATTGCCCAACCACTCTAGTAATTGCTATCCATATTTGTCCTTTATTCTCTATAATGATTCTGATAACTGATAGCAGTTGTCCTTTCACTACTCATGTTTGTGAAACAACTAAACTCCATATTTTCCGTCAAATTGACAATCATACTTTATCACTTGTAATTCTTATTGTATCTCCATTCAACCTACTTTATATTAGTGCACTCTTGATCATTCTTGTATGTTAGACCTCCAATATGATGCCCTCCAGTTGACTCAATCAACTTCTATGTAGTGTCCTTTCCAACTTTGACACTTAGGATTTCTCTTAAACCTATTTAATTTGTTGTATTGTCACTCTAACATATGGCTCATTAAGCATATGCCTCTCATGTATCATTTTGAACAAGGATGTCTTGACAGACATGAGTGTTCTGCATGAGAAAAGAGGGTTCCACAGTAAGGGTTTGGTTGTCCCCTCTACCAAAGGGGGTTTTGCCTTCAGATCGAACACCGAACGACCATGATCTTCGTGGATATGCTGCAGGTGGATCCAATTGGCCAGTGAATGGTTTGACTACGAAAGACAAGGGATGAGTTCTTCATCCTCTCGATCGGTGCCGGGCCATTCTGCTGAAAATCGACTAAACGCGAGCCAAACATGGACCCAGGTCATCCAAGATCGGAAATGCTTCAGATGGGTGATGCCTCAATTGTCGGCGGATGATATCTCTACGTTAAAGGCTTGGTTCTCAGAGCTAGTGATATTTTTGGAGGATAAGCTTCAACAAACTATTAGGAAATGGAAATCGACAGTGGTGGGGAAGTTCTTGAGATAGGGGTTGCCTCTTGATTTTATTCAGAAGAAAATGAAAAATTGTTGGCAAATTGAAGGAGATTTTCAGATATCCTCTTTATCTAAGGGATTTCTGCTATCTAAGGAAGTTTGCTCGCGGGTACTAGAATTGGATCCTTGGACATTGGCTAGGCAACTACTGGCCATTGATTGCTAGAGACTGAGCTTTAAGCCCCCCAGGGACTCTATTCAAAAAGTGAATGTCTGGCTTCATCTCCCTGATCTACCATTGGAGGTCTGGGAGAAGGAGATAATCTTGAAAATAGTGGCTAAGGCTGGTAAACCTAAAATTTTGGACTCCTGGATGGCAAACTCCTCTTGATTAGGATTTCCTAGAATTTGTGTTCGATTAGACCTATTTAAACCTGTATGCTCAGGTACTAAACTCCTGATCAAAGATCAAGTAATATAACAGGAATTTATAAATGAAGATCTACCTGATATATATTATCGCTGTAGGCATATAGGAACCACCGTGTCTCGATGTTTTAGATGCAAGGATGAACCACAATCATAGGACTCCATGCTTTATGGGCCTTGGATTAAAGTTGCTTGGATATCAGTTGGACCATCCACTCAGAGTCATGACACAAAGGCGACACCTCAAAGTCTCTCCTTATATGAGACTACATCTTCTTAAAATACAAAAAAAAAAAGAGAGAGAGACAAAGAGTCCAAAAAGAACTTATTAATTGTGCTTGTTAATGTGGGTAACAGGGCCTCTGTGGAAGGTATAAAAACCAAAAGAGAGCTGAGCGTGAAAACCAGCAAAAGCATGGAAAACTTTTTGTGAGGCATGGAAAAAAATCAGGGGCAACGGTACAAGGGAAGAAGGAAAATAAAAAAAAAATATTATTTTATCAAAAAATCAGATCATTGATCATATCTCAATTTCGATAAAATTTTAATATATTATTTCTGACATCGAGAATTACTAATTCAACGATTTTGATCTTTGAAAAATCTTTTCTAATAATTATTTTAAGCATTCATAAGTTTGATGAGATCTGTCCCTATTTATTATTAAAATTTATTTTATTGATGATGATTATTATTTTATTATGAAAGTCAAGATTTATTCTTAATGATTATATATCTGTGTAATCTCTAGTTGATTTAGAAAAGATTTACAATAATATCATTATTTTAAATAATAAAAGCTTCGCATCAAAATTATAATATTTTTTTTATAAATTATTTGTTATTTTTATTTTTTAATTATCTAAATAGGTCGTAGAAATTATTATTATTTTATAATATTTTATTTTATTATATAAAGAGAAAAAAATTTATAATATTATTATCTATGATTATAATTTTTTTCAATAAAATACGAGCATTCGGACAAATTTCAATTCACAAATTCATGTCATGGAGATTTGTTGGTCACAGCCATGCCTAAAAACATGCATCAATTAAGAATGCAAAATTCTTATACAATTTTGTGAGAAGACGCATTCCAATTCAACTTGAATCTTTATAAAATTAATTCAATGTGCGTTAGCAAGTAAATCATAATTAACGATGAAATAAAAAAGATCAACAGAAAGGAATGACGCATGGAACCGGAACCCCTCCTTCAGCTCAAACCCGAATCCGAGATCAAACCCGGATCCCATTAAACTCGGGTCCGGACGGCAGATGACGCGGGCCTTTTTGGAAAACGGATTGGAAAACACCTAAAGATCCGACCCGCTTCCACGCGCACCCTTCCAAGTCCCAAATGTCGAAGCACCCAGCGAAGACTAGAGCGGCAAAACCCCCTCCACCCACCTTTCTTCGATCGCCGACGCTATGAGCGACTCTCGCGAAGAATCTCCCGACTGGCTTCGAGCTTTTCAGGTTTCCCTCTTGCCCTTTTTCTCCTTTCGTTTGCATATTTTCTTTTTAAGCCATCGTTTTGCTTAATTTTGGGCTCCATTTCCTTTTCTCTGAACTATTTTTTTTCCGAGAGAATGTCGTAGAATTTTGTTTCCTTGAAATGTGTTTCAGTCACTGGCATCGAAGATTTCACTTTCCTTCGATGCTGGTTTACTTTTACGGTTTGTTTGCACCAAAATCGATTCTTATTAACTGAATCAGGTATTAGGTTTTCGGCATTTGTTTAGTGTTTGTAGATCCCCTCTGTTGGATATTTTTTATCAAATTAATTCACCAAAGAATTGCTTATGTGTAATTAGTTGGAGATTTTGGTTGTTTCCGTGGTCTATTTTTGACCTTTTTTTTTTCCGTAATTGATGCCCAATTTATTAGATTTTTATGATGTTGCATCACGATTTCACTGCGAAGTTCATGCTAATAGCAAGGTTTCGCTCTCTTCATCAGGCACCAAGTCAGGCTTTCTTTACACTATCTTCGGCATCTGAGTCTTCCCCAGAAGGTAGCCCAACAAGGTCTGATCATACCCGCAAAGAACCAAAGAAACCTCCAGAGGATTCGATTCTAATAGACAGTGGAGAAGAAAGTCCGGTCATCAAGACCAAAAAACAAAAGACTGTCAGAACTAAACCTAATCAAAAACTAAAAGAAGGTAGTTGAATAGCGGAATAATGTTACATCTCTGTTGTTTTGGCGATGTTCCCATGCTTGATATAATGCAGTGAATCAGCAGCTAATCTTTTAGTCTTAGTTATCACTTCACTGTTTAATCTCTTGGTTCATTTGACTTTTACATGATCTGCTGTAGACACCTTGGATGTGCAAGATGATGGACCGGTGGAGGAAGATATCAGAGAGAAACCTTCTGGACCTACTGTAAGATGCCAAAATTGATTCACCTTTTTATCTTTTTCCTCCTTGAGCTATACAAACTGCTGGTTAAGCTTAGATTCTACTAATGATGTTGTCATTGAAAATGCTTTTTATGCCCACTGTTATTTCTCCACTGAGCATTTTAGGTTGAACAGATAGGTTAGTTATGGGAAGTGATGTCTTCATTTTCCAATATATTGTTAATGTGCGATTTGTGTATTATTTCATCCATCTCGGAGTACCAATTCTATCTATATATATTAGTTTTGTTTTCATGTACAACCCTCTGATGGATCATGCACCCTTATGCATTTCAGATCTCGTCAAGGTTGCCTCTGGTGTTCCCAGACAAAGTTCAACGTTCAAAGGTATTTATTTTCTTGTTATTTACCCTCTCTCTTTTTTCTTCTTTTTTTAACCGTTTCAAAATATTCTGTTTATGACATGTGTTTCCTTTTACATAATTAATTCCTTGTATGAACTTCACATCCCATGCCTGGTTAATGACATCAATATAAATCTGAAAAATTTTAGGATATGGCTGGACCTTCATCACCAGAAATACACTTGCACCTGTATCCTGGACAGCATAGTGATGTGATGCTATATGATTCAAAAATTTGTACAGAAATGCATCAACTATTCGTTAATTATTCATGTGGCCCATCACTGGTTATTTAGAAACTTGTATTGGATTCGTCTATTAAAACAGTAAGATATTGTCCTCAAGCTAAAGAGCAAGGTATATAACTTTGAGAAAAAAAAAAAAGTGGATTAATGAGCAGTCTATTTCTAAATAA
This sequence comes from Elaeis guineensis, assembly GCF_000442705.2. Lineage (NCBI taxonomy): Eukaryota > Viridiplantae > Streptophyta > Magnoliopsida > Arecales > Arecaceae > Elaeis > Elaeis guineensis. Next base: position 2,392,115 of record NC_025999.2, read on the forward strand.
ATAGCATCCATGAAGTATTGGCTTTGTGCTAGGTTTTGCTGTGGAGTTTGTACTGTCATCTGACATAATTTTAACCACCAACATTATTATCTTCCAACAGTGGTAAATAAAAATGCCTGTTATGTATATGCATCCCTGTCAACTGTTACTCTACTTAATTGGCTTTTTTGGAAGTTCATATTTGCAAACATTTCTATTTCAGTAATTGCTTTTGTTACATTCAGGCACTGGTTGAATGTGATGGGGATTCCATAGACCTAAGTGGAGATGTGGGTGCTGTTGGGCGAATAGTAATATCAAATGGTCCTGCTGGAAACGAGGATATGCTCTTAGACCTAAAAGGTGTTGTTTACAAGTTTTGTAAACTATCTGCTTATACCTGTTTGTGAAACAGACGATTTTGCCTAACATTAAAATATTTCACATGGTTCATACTTGATAATGGCTTTCTCCAAATGTTGAGTCATCCTTTTTTTTAAAAAAAAAAAGGAAAAAAAATCGTTGAACCCAATTAAAGTACTTTTTTTATCACTCTTCTGGAGAACGTATGGTAAATATTATGTCTGGACAGCAGGAAAGGTTAAAAAGAAAACAATGTGTTTCCTCTCGGTTCAAGCTTTCGAATCTTAGATGGGTTTAGAACTGGAAGCGGCTCACTAGCTAGGAAAGGTCAAGATTTTCGTGAACCTGTAATTAGTTTGCTGATGTGTCATATTAAGTTATCTGCTTTATTTAATCATTCATACCTCAGAATTTAGAGTTTCTAATGAACTCAATGTTACTTGCAGTGTAAGTTGACTTGCAAAAACTTTTCATGATACTTATAAATTCCATAAAAACTAAAGAGAAAATTATGTCTTTGGTCACCAAAACTGCCAGGGCAAATATTTAATCTTATTCGTTTTGCTAATTGGTCGCAACTATCGATTACTTTCTTCGTAAAATGTAGCAGTCTGGACCTGTCAAAGGAACCATTGCAATTTGAGTTACTTTTGCTTGGGTTTTTAATGAAATAAAAGCAGATAAGAGTTTCTATTATTATCACTTAATTCATCACCTCATCCAAGTTTGGATCCCTTTTTGGTTTGAACTTATGAATGCTTTTATGACATGACATTTATTTCTTTTACCTTTGCAATATCAGTCCTTTGTATTTCCTTTTCTTGAGCTAACAATGGATTTCTGTTTCTTATCAACTCACAATCTCTTCAAGGGCCTGTTTGGATGAATGGGCTGAAAATCCCATTGGATTCGTGGATTGGGCCAGTAAAATCGGTGAGATAATAGGTTTACAGGCTGGGCTAGGCTTAGGATCTAATGGAATTTCAGCCCATTCATCCAAACAGGCCCTTAGAGTTTTAGTTATCCCTCTAAAGAGCCTTTTTGTAGTTATTCTTGTTCCTTTTTTTTTTTTTTCTGCAGCACTCAACAATATCATGTTATGTTTGATATCTGATATTCCATATTTTCTTTCTAATTTACAGGGACCTTATATAAATCAATGATAGTTCCTTCAAGGACGTTTTGCATCGTATGCCATCCATCATAATCTCAATACTGGATTCATCTCTAGCTTACTCCTGAACTCGAACATGTGATTTTTTTTTTGTGATTTGAGTTTCCAGGAACTGTGATAGCTCAGTATTAACAAATATTTCTTAATTTCCAGGTTAGTGTTGGACAATCAGAAGCAAAGGTCTGTCAATAAAAAAACCCAGACTAACATATTTTGAGTTTTCTATTGCATCTGTGCTTTTAGAATAAGAAATGCAAGCTCAGTGTCTACTTAATGAAAGTGAAATACATGGCAATTTCCTCTCTATATTCTTTAATTGAATTATGCAACTTGATGGGCTGAATCATTAACTAATTCTATGATTCACAGCTGTTACTTCTTTCTCATGTCACCAACAGGCTTCATTCTCTGATGACTTTTCACAATGCTCAAAGATTGTAGAAATAATCCCATCCTATTTTATTTTTTTGCTGGGCAATTGCTAATGCAATGTCAGGTTGTTGGGGAAGGGCTAGATGGTCATGATTATAACTTTCTTTGGGCTATGAAATGACAGCAGATATTGATTCATGGAGATCTGAGCTCTTCATTTCCTTGTTTTCATGTATACAAATTAATGTTATTCTATTCTAAGATTCAATTATCTTTTATTTTGCTGTGAGCCCTAGAGTTACTAGATTTAAGAAACTGGAACTACATCTTCTTTTCCCAAATCCTATAATATAAGATTGAAGTTATGAATTTAGGAGTTCATTATAACTTTAGTCGTGTATAACTTTTGCATACATAATTCTAATGGAATTGGCACTGTAGAAGAACTGGGAAAAAACTAATGCTGGTTTATGTCATTTAATGTGTTAAGAATTTCTGAGGTTTTGCATGAGTTTCCTGATATGGTTGATGATGTGCTTGTTTCAAGTTCTATGCCCATAAGATCTGCAATTAATCTAGCTATCCCTGATATACCAGTCCCTAGCCTCAGATTTCTTAGGTGTCTATATCTTTTCCTATCCAAATTTGGTTATCTAGTTATCAATTTGGGATGATGACTGCACAGATAGAAGCTATCATGAACGATTTTATCCAATTGGAGCCTCAGTCTAATGTGTTTGAAGCTGAAACAATGATTGAAGGTAAAACTTTGTGCTTACAGGAGTCACTTGTTAATAAATATTTGGTCTTGTTGAAACATGACATTTTCTTGCTTGGAAAATCAGCACGACCCTTCTCCTTATATTAATTTTTGGTGTATGATCATATTTAGAGGAAGAATTATGTTGCTTTTCATTGCTTACAAGCATAATTGACGCCTATATATATGTCACAAAGTTTCCTCACAAAAACATTTAGCATAAATTTTGCTCTTGGTATCTACTAGATTAAATCACCAGTGCTTAAGAATCATCTTGCTTTGCCTTAAAACTTCAGGTTGAAAGGCATCATCATATTTTATTGTTATTAACTGATTGTGTATGCATTCACTAGTTGTGGCAGTCAGTAATCATTGATTTGCCATTCTCAATCACTTCAGTTGAGGGCTAACGGTATATTTTTTGGGATCATATGGGACTGGCACTCCTTAAAATCATTAAGCTATTACACGAAGCTATCTTGCTTTACCCAAAATACAGGGAATTTTAAAGCAAAACAGGTTGAGCTACGGGACTCAAAGATGGCTAGTAATTAGCTGAAGCAATGTGAGAAGGTTTAGCATCTTGTGGATATTGCAGGATAATCTTCTGAGATAATTCTGCCTTGGGGAAGTTGTCTTTAAGCACATCAAGGGAACAACCTACATCATGGTGGATTAGCCTAGCTCATAAACCTACATGGCATGCCGATATTCCCTTTACAATATCCGAATTTCTTGTTCTCATCTGCTTTCTCCCTGCTGCCTTATGCAGTTTACTTTTATGCATATTTACATTTATGCCTTACCACTAACATTACCATTTGTTCTATAACAAGTAGCTCTCTCATTTTGAGTAGGAACACTTGATGGATTTTCGTTTGATTCGGAAGAGGAGGCAGATAAATTGCCTAAATCTTCTGTTCATCAAAGCGATCAAAAAAATGGAAAAGGAGACCAACCAGATGCGAAGACCAAAATCGAGAAGTCATCGGTATGCTCCAAATCCTAATTAATTTCTTTTAGACGGTTTATGGAACTGTCAATTCTTGCAAAAATGCATTCATTTGTTTAATTTGGCACTCATTTAGGAAAATTTTGTATTCCAATTTTGGATCAAGTTTTGCTTCTGATTCTATTATGTTGTTTATAATGGTGGTTTCACATGTAGTTTGCTGGAAGATAGCTTCGCAATTATTTTCTTCTAGAACTAATTCCACATGCTTTTTCATTGATTTTTGGACCACTCAGAGTGCCTTCTATTATTGTTTGCAGTTGCTAGTTGTAGGCACTGTTACTGTTGGGAGAGTTGTCTACTAACTCTTTTCCTTGGAACCAAATTTTATGCTCTCTTCTATAAACCAATTTTAAAACACTTAAAATATTGACTTTGGATATATGATATTAGACAAATTATTTTCAAGTGCTCTTCACCAACTTATGGTGAAATCAAAAGCTGCTATATTTTTCTCATAACTATCTGTTTTGCTTGGCCTTTGTCTGTAGAGGTTTCCAGCACCTGGCTTGCTGTTCTGGATTTTTAGGTATGGAATGTTTGTTTGGTTGTGTTGGGGGGCCAGTGTGGTCCAAGTAAGAACTAATGGTTTCCGGCCTTCCATAAAAGCAGTTCTCAACAAACTGTCTAGTAATTTCATCCTAGAGGGACATTGAAGATAACCAAAACATTTGTCCAATTTTGGATGCCATTATCAGCCAATTAGAAAGAAACAAAGAGAATCATGGTTATTCACTGGAAAATTGATTGCTAGTGTCACTACTTTTGATGCATGTTAACCATACAACTACTTCACGAAAAGGTGGGGAAGACCAGAAGTTTCGAGACTTGGTTGGTTTCCTTTGTCCAATCAGATGGCAGGATAGCAGCTGCAATATATCTCAGGACAGTAGTTTTAAGAACTTTTTCTGTCTGATTGGATGTAAACCAGTTCCAGTGGCATATTGCTGTTACAGTAATATATGATCTCCTAAGGGCTATCATTACTCCATTGAACTGGAACCTGGTTGTTATGCAGGATACTAGCCACTATATTTCTCATAAGTTATGTCTTTTAAACTTATAAATATTCTTTTGCTTTCCTTCCCAAATACTGCTGCATGGGTAACTGACAGGACTTCATATGCAGGGTACGGCACATAAGAAGGCAAAAAGTACTGCAAGGCCATCCAAGAAAGCAGCAAAGAAGTCTCAAGTAGTAAAGAAAACAAAAAGGAAGAAATGAGATGAACGTGTGCTTGGTATAATCTTGTATCACTGCATCCAACACTAGTTACTACTAATTAGCTGGAAACAGGAAAGAGTGGGGTTGGGGGGCGGCAGGGGCATTCATTTTTGTTTCTTTCTCCCTCCTCTTCTTCCTTTTTCGGCCAACTCGCCGAGTTGTTTTATTGTCTTGAATTCCAGACAGTCACATGAACGGCTAACAGGCTATTGGAATGAACCGCGGAGGGATATTGGGCCTCACCTACTGGCTTACCTAGAGAAAGGTTGCTAGAAACTTGGTATGAGTGATTTGTATCCTCTAAACTGTCCAGAAATCTCTTTTTATACACTCAATGTTCTCGATTCCATGTCCATCTTTCTGCGTGGTGAGTTTACTTCCCATGTTTTCTTATTTGATGCTGAGGTTTCTAGAAAGGTTTTAAATCCTATAAGACATAATCGTTCTAATTTTTACATGGAATGAAACCGTCGTCCTATCCTGTTCCTATATTTAGAACAGAGGATGTTTCAAGATATTTTATTTGGAGTGCTGGGATGCTAGTAGGACGGTTCTATTCTGATACATTGGGTGGTATCTCATCTGTATCTTATGGAACATTCCATTGGGATCTAAATCTCTAGGTTCCGGTGCATACAATCAAATCTTCCCTCCAACTCACTTTTCACTCCTAGTATATGTGTTTGCAAGTGTTTGCAACCATGGCCGGTCAAAATGGGCGTGGGGAATGGACGGTTGCGTCTCTGGCCGTGCGTCCAACAAATATATAATCTCACATGCGGGATTTATGAAGGCAAGACAAGGCCAGCTCATAGCATGTTATATTCGCCACGTCCCTTGTCGGGGCTAAAACTAGATCACTAATTGGTCTACGGCATTTCCTTGTTTGATTGGTTATAAAAAAAATTTGGCATGCGGTGCACGTGATATTATCCATCCATCTATGTGACATGGATGCCTGAATTTGCTATACCAGAATAGTGTATCGGAAGTAGTTCATACGTGCCCTTGCTAAGTATTGGTTTGAGGATATCTTATCTAAAAGCTTGGACAAGTAAATCTATGAAACCAGGTGGAAAAATGGGATGTTGCGTGTACTGGCTCGATAGCTTTGGCTAAAGAGTTTTTACTTTTCTTGGTCGTCTGTCGCAGCGATGCCCCGGCCAAGGATACTGTAGTTTTAGCCTTTAGCCTTCCCCGTATGATAAATAGATATTGTAGCTTCTAAATTGGCGTTCGGTTATATTCTTCTTTTCCCCTTGGTTTTTGCTCTACAAATATTAATCAACATAAAAGGGCCAAAGGATAATCCATCCCTCACCAGATTGCAGCTAAAGTAATCAATCCATGATGATGTTGAACGTGCTAAACGAAGATGTGCATCCACAAATCTCTTGCATGATACCATTCAAAAACATCACAATAATTTACAAACGATAGTTTTTGATGAGCAACATACCACCAATTGGTAAAATAAGACTTGATTAGTGGAACCTTTACCATTTCTTCAAGCATCCCTTGATTATACCATTAATTCTTGAGATATTCTAGTGTATAAAGAATCAGCCATTATGGAGTTTGGAGAAGGTTAGATGTATTTTAATCCTCATACGTGGAAAAATTATTTCCATATTTTGCATCTATAACTTTTAGCTTACAATGGAGCAATCTTACTATTGCACCAAGATATGCCGTCAATATTTGAGACATCTATTAATTTAAATCTCTAAATAGTATTTAGATTAAGATGGCCAATCACATGCACAGCTTGAAGCATACTATAAAGGCAAAATAGCTTGATCGTAAAGTGAATGATTGCTCAATAATAAAATTAATGTTATATGTACGAGCAACAGAGCAATCACCATTAATATACCGAATGTTTGCCACCTTAGGTCTAATTTAGTGTGAACGAATATAAATACTCACCGAATGGGCTTAGAAAAATGTTATGATTCAATGAAGCAAAGCTCCCCTCCACGTAATTCGGTACGATTGATTGGCTCATGGGCACAAGATTCCAAGAGGAATGCTGTAAGAATGTATGTCATCCAACCATGAACCGTCATGCCGGCAGACCAATGGAGGCGATAAGTATGGAAGAGGAGACCATTATGCGCATGTTATGGAGGTCTGCTTCTGCTCGTCTTGGATCGAAACGATAAGAGGGACACTTTTTTTTTTTTTTTTTTAATCATATGCTTCAACCTTGCACATGGTTAGCATGAGGCACATATGCATGGTGATAATGATGTTAAGTCCTTACCAAAAACCAAAAAAAATAATGATGATGATGTTTAAGTACAGAAAAAAAAAAAAGCAAGCAAGAGTTCTATATGATCACTAAAGTTGGTGGCCTCTCCTAGGTCCACTTATATGTGGAGGGGAAAAAAAAATTAAAGCTAGAAATCAACTGCAAGATCATCACTCGCTTCACCAGTCCAATATAAAAAAAATTAATGATTGGCTGAGCAGTAAGTGGGATCTCATGGACGTACACCAACCTGCCCGTGTACCGCACTAATTCCCAGTTACGCATCAACCTAGTGAACTGAAAGCCATCAATGCACAAGTAACTGCCACATTAGTAGACGAGCTGGCTTTGCCGGTATGGAACCGGATGATTGATAGAAATAATACAAGTTAGCAATAGAGGTGGCAATTGCAGCCAATCCATTGTATATTCGATCTGTTATAGTTCAAATGAGGCAGGTTTTATCCGATCCATTTAAATCTTAGGGTGGATACGAGTTTTAGATCAAATATGAAGTAAATTTAGACCAAATGCAAATAACGATATGTATTGTCTCTAATCCAATTAGATATAATTTTAATTTAAATTTTTTTTAAAGTTATAACTATTTTACAATGTTTGTATCATAAATTTTTTATTCAATCCGATCCATCCGATCCATCCGATCCAAATCAATTTGCACCATCTACTTTATCCGACATAATCCAATCAAATGCAAGCACGATGATATTGGTACAGAATTTTTAACTATGAGATGGATATGAATATTGACTAGCCGATCCATATCCTATCTATTATCATCCATAGTTTGTAAACTGAACACCTGAATCATGCTAGCTGTAAACTTTACGTACCAAAAGACATTTCACTAGGTGCCCTTTTGGCAAAATAATTCTCGATCTCATTATAATCATGCCATACCAGGTCACCTGGAGGCAGTGGTACCTGGCTAAAAGTAAAACGTACACCATGTGCATCGATTCCTCTATAATTATCACTGCACCCGTGATGCTCATATTCAACTTCATATCATTGCTTAAAACTGCAAACTAAATGGGAAAAATACAAAAACAAGAGTGGTTTGGATGTCTGAGTCACAACTACTCGTCAATCTTATAATGTGGGCAGTGCAGCTGATCCGACCTTGTCTTCTCCTAAACTATTCGCATCTGAAGCATGACATAGTTAGTGCTCAGATTGATTGTTTTTATCTAGAAGAAGGCTGGAAAAAAAAAAAAAAACATTGAGATGGTACCAAATATTCTTTTTAGGTGGGTGCGAGTTTGTTGGGAAGATCGGGCATGAGACGCGCACATTAGCAAACAAAATAAATGATTGGGTTGGGTTGGTATTGGGATTGCGAGATCCCAAGCATATTTTGCATACAAAAGACCATCACAGAGAGAGAGAGAGAGGCGAGTAGAGTGGGCATAAAATAAGGGTCTTCCACAGCACCATCTACCAACCAGGCAAAAGAAGCGAGCAAAAGATGTGGTTGGGTGGAAGGTGTCACCATTTCAACCTACATAAAAATTATTGGCCGGAACATATCCACCATGAACAATATTGGATCGATCCAACTATAGAGCAATGTGCACAAACATGGAGGAAAAACATGGAGGAAAAATAGAGTAAGAAATATGTGAGCACACATGTTGCTCTATGATTAGATTGATCGATTGTTGAGGTGATGGATCTGATCCGGTCAATAACTTTTTTTCAAAAAATTGTCTCTATGATATGGCATGGTATTAAGATTATTGGTTTAGCAACTAAAAAGAATGTACTGAGTGGCGATAAGAACATTACGCACAAATATATATTTTGATAGTAAAGAAGATTATATAGAGAACTAGAGATAAATTCTAGCTCTATTTTCAACTTAAAAGCAGCTTCCAAATGAGTTTGTTATAAAAGTACCTACTCATTTCAAATATAAGTTAAAAGCAACTATCCATTTTGGCTGAAATTATCCTTATACTTTATATCTTTATATTCTTTAAAATATATAGTATTACATTATCATAGTACAGTATTTCTTTACAATAAGACAGTATTACATTATATTATGTAATATTCTTTTATAATAATACAGTGTTGCTTTATTGTATTATATTAGAGTAGTATTTCTTTACAATAAGATAGTATTATATTATATTCATATAGTAATCTTTTATAATAATATAGTGTTACTTTATTATATTATATTAGTATAGTATTTCTTTACAATAAGCTAGTATTACATTATTATAATGCAGTATTCCTTTATTATAGTATTACTTTATAACAATGCAATGTTGCTTTATAATAGTATAGTATAATTTTATAATAGCATAGTATTATTTTATAATAGTATAGTGTTGCTTTTATTATAGTACAGTATTATTTTATAATATTATAATATTACTTCATAATAGTGTAGTGTTGTTTTATAACTGAAAGGACAATTGGATTATTTCACCTCATTTGGATAGTTGCTTTTAAGTTATATTTCAAATGAAAAAAAATTTTTTACTTGAAACTTAAATGTATAGTTATTTTTAAGTTTAAACTTAATTAGATATTTTTTATTAATTTTTTTAAAATTATATATTGATTGCTCTTTGCTTTATATTCCAGTAATAGTTTGTATGGTTGGAGTTGGAGAAACTTGTCAATGGATGCATCAAGAATGACTCATGCTATCTGATAAATCTCTTAGTTCCCTGTTGTGAAGGGCAACTTTTTGTACAAGGCTTCCTGCCAAAAAAAAAAAAAAAAAAAAAAAGGACTGGAAGGCTAACAATTATTCAACGCCCATACCTTTGTCCCTATCGTGATTACTTTATATTCAAGAGCAGCATCACATGCATGCATCACGAGTTGCACGGACGCTACATTTTATGGTCCCCTTAATTGAAAGGTGAGTCCCAAACTTATGGTAGACACTGCGAACTTGGAAAATCTCAATGCCCTTCACCTGCACATGCATGTATATCCATCATCCTCTAATATCAGTATGGGTGTGTGCAAGGTTTTTTTCTTCTTAAAAAAAAAAATAATAATAATATGCAAGTTAATGTTAAATCTGAAATATTATGCTTTACGTGCATCTCCCTTGTTCCCATTTCAAAATGCAAGTAGGATATGTTTGGTTGGACACAATTGGGGTCTGGAATTGTTGCGGCCAATCGCCTCATCGTCCGATCGTCGGGAAGCGTGCACCTGCAAAACGAAGTCCGCACTGACCGGAGGCGGCTCCGGCGGGGACCCTCCGACGGTCAAGTCAGAGAGGTGACTGGGCAACAGTGAAATGTAGGCAGAGAGCTCTTATCGAGAGGGAGAGAGAGAGAGGAGCGAGCCTGCGTTTTTGGGAGAGACGGAGCGGATCGATCCCTTGCACTATTGCCTTCCCCGGTATATATAGTGGAGCATGGTATGGCGCCGTCATTAATGGCGCAGACAAGTGAGGAACTGTCAACTCACTGTGGACTGTCAGAGTCGCCGTGAAAATGTCATGTCGCCGTGTGGCTGTCCAATCACCAGGGTTGACAATGCCCTCGACGGGACAATGCCCCTAGGTAACCGCGCCGCATGTCCGTGTCAGAGCTGACAAGGTCTGACGGCTGTACGGCGATCGGAGGAGTCGGCCGACCCTAGGTCGGTGGCCAGCAGAGTGGCGTGGGTTCCTCCGTCGGTCGGCGAGTTTCATGTGAGTCGGCCATCAGACCTCTGGGTTCAGTCGGTCGGGATGGATACGCCCGACATATCTCCAGTCGGTGATGGGCCGTTGAATGGCCGGTTGTTAGCCGCTGATGGCATCCGTCAGTCGGTCGCCCCGACCGATGATCGGTCGGTCAATCGGCCAATCGGAGTCGTCCGTCGTTAGTCGGTCGGGCCGCGCAGTCGGTCGGGCCCTCCGACAGTCGGTCGGGCCGCCAGTCGGTCGGTCGGGCCGCCAGTCGGTCGGGCCCTTCGACAGTCGGTCGGTCGGTCGGTGGGTATCCCCCAATAGGAACGAAAATGGTAATGAATGATTTTCATAGCGCCGTTTGGTTGGAGAAAGTCTAATTTGCATCTCTATTTCAAAATATAATGAGAATACATCAATCTCCCAAATTCTAATTTTGGCTCTCCTTCCAATTTTTAAATCCCATTCCATGAGGTTTTCTTTAAAAACGTTATTTTTAAAAAATATCTCTCTATTGAATTGATTTCTAATAATGCTCCAATTAGTCATTCAGATTCCAATTCATTATAGACCAAACATGTGGGGAATCTATGGATAATACAATCATTTTGATTCTCATTCTAATCCATTCTAGAAAACATTCTTCTTATTTGATAGAAGTTTTGATAGAAGAGAGATGGAAAAAGGATCTTCTCATAAGAATATAATTCTCATATTTCATGAAAAAAATATACAGAAGAGATGGGTTTTTGGGATTCCTATATAGGATAAAAATTATAGGCCCTTTTGTTCCCAAAAATATGCTTTAATACTATCTTTTTATATTACATTAATATAAATATTAATATAATATTGATATTATATATAAAACTAATATTTTATTTTAATATAGAATATAATAAATTAATATTGATATTATAATATTTATAATACATTAATATTATTTAATAGTTATATCAATATAATATTATATTGATATAATATTTTTATTATTTTGATATACTATTTATATCGATATATATTAATATATTGATATTATATTAATATAAAATTAATATATATTAATATTATAGTAATATAATAAATTATTATGATATAATATTATATTATGTTAATACTTATTTTTACATATGGTTTGGGAGCAAAAGATATGCTCTTATATTTATTAAAAATATAATAAATATTTTACAAATTTTTTCAGAAAATAAATGTTCAACTAAATATAAGTCATTTTAGAATAAATTATTTTTTTATAGTTAATCAAATATATTATTTTTTTGACATATTCTTAAGAATAAAATTTTTAAAATAATATTACTGAAAAAAAAATTTCACGGACTACCATCCAGAGAAATAAACCAAAGTGGATCCATCTTACAGATGCAATCAATCATGTGGTGGTCATTATAGCAATTGTCACTGCTGGTCTATTTCTCAGATCTCATATTTTATAGAAAAATTATACTGTACATAGCGTGCCCGTGCATACCCTAAGTCGCTGAGCGCGGCCGTTCGTTAAAACGGGGCTGTGATTGGCCACGTGGTCCACGCTGCATAGGATATAATTATAATTTCTCCATTTTGGTAGATAGTCACCGCCTTCGCTCGCACCATCCATTCTCAACTTACTTCCACCAACCAATTCCTGCCGCGTGTTCATGACCCCGTGTAATCGTCCGTACTATTTCCGACAACTCCGCCTGGGACCCACCGTCTCGGGTAAAGTCGGATCCAGCCACCAAGCTCCGACTCTATCATTTATGAAATGGCTGTATAAGACGATACATGGCACAGCCTTTTCCAGCAAATCGACGCTTGCCACCTGCCCTAATGGGAGGGACGTCAGACCGGCGCCGCAAGCTATGGTAACGCCGGTCGGTGATTTCTTTCGAACTCGTTGTATTAAATCTTAGAGCGATGTTATCGTCCATGTCTTGATCAACTATCATAACAAGATATTATTGTTGGGGGATGTTGGTCTTTTGTTATTTTATTTATTGATGGAACTCTCACAATTATTGATGTCCCGGATCAATTTATCTTCCACAAAAGTTTTTGTCACTGCTAGGTGGCGCTGATGTGTCGCTCTTGTATGCTACGAAACGTGTGCACATGGGAAACAATGATAGATGACTTTTTTCCAACACATTAATGAGATAAAACTAATCCATCTAATGACATCATCCTAGAGTGAAATAAATACAGGTGATTTCATCACCAAGCCCACATTAAATCTGATTCATCTAATAATTTTGCCTTCTTTGTGTACCCAAAAAAACTATTCATTGTTGTTTCCTATGAGCACATATCTCTCATATCTACTGTCGCCGAGTAATGAATTTATCTAAGATAATTTTATTTTAGATCCATGGCCGATACGATTCACTTAAGATACGTTTGATTATATTTTTTAATTTTTAAAAAATATTTTTTATTTTTTTATTTTTATTATTAAATAAAAATAAAAAAATAAAAATATGTTTAATATCTGAGTTGCTATAAAGCAAAAAAAAGTAAGTTTTGAATGTGATAGGTGAAAAACTCGACGAAAGAGAAGGATTCAAAAAATGGAGGAAGAAAAGGGTAGGAAGGTGAAGAGTTCAACAAAAAAAAAGATTCGGAATCTTTATTTTTTGGTTTGGTATGTTATATGTGCGGAAGCAAAAAAAAAAAAAAATAAGGAAGTAATTTTGAAAAATAAAATTTTTTTATTATATATATAAAATAATTATTTTAATTATTTGATTTTGATTTTTTATGATGTTATCAATATTATTTTTTAATTTTTATTTTTTAAAAATTAAAAAAATATTTTTTTAATGGCTAATCAAATGTATCCTTAATAATTTTTCGAGGAGACAACAGCAAAGGTGACCACACTCACGTGAGTACATGCGAAAAAGGAAGAAAATGATTAAATTCGTGCAACAAAACTGCTCTTATCTTTCTGAGTTTTCTTGTTTTGACGATTTCAGGGCCTACCTTGCTCTGAGGGCATATGCTTCGGATCCGTGCAATATTCTTACGTTGTTCGTACAAGCAAGAGGTTGATACCGCTCGGAATATTACGTGCTCACTTACCCAACCCCACATCCTAATCGCCATTGGGCCCCTGAATTTTCCAGAAACCCAACAACTTTTCTTTTTTAGGCCCCCCAAAATTTCCGCAACACAACCATCATAGTATTGGTGACTGATGTCAAACTTTTTATTGTCTTTCTTGCAAAGAGGCCCAGCCTTTTTGAAGACTTGAATGTGATTCACAACATAATAATATTGGTAGGCGTGGACCCACTTAGATCAAAATAGTATTGGACTCACTTGGTTGGTTGGACCATGATCTCAGTCGGTAATTAAAAATTTCGACCCCAACTCGGGCTAGCTCTTCTTGTTCCGAACACCAAGTGATCTGGCCAAGACTCGAGGGACTCGATTGACTGGTAAGTTGGATGTCATTGCCAAGAACCTACCAAGTTTAGACCTTTTGGTCAAGTTTCCACCCAGCAAAAATGGAGTGCTTCTGCAACGATATGCCAAAACCAAGCACAAGTCATCTTTGATGGACAAGGTTGCCGAGCCTGTCTTCATAGGAATATAACATCTCTTTTCATTTCTATGGATAGAAATGAAAAAAAGAGATGATGCCAAGAAGTAGCTTCTAGGGGAATGATTAGAAGCTAACGTATAGGTCTAGTATGGTAATGGTAATAACAAAAATGCCCATTTTTATGCATTTCTTGTATACCGGCTTGATTCAAATGCAAAGGAGGCAGGTCTTTTTTTTTTTAATAAATATTAATTATCATGTTCTTTCTTTGCTGGTAATTAATTAACATTTTTTTTAATAAAATGAATTGATTAATAATTCAAATGCCAAAGTGAAGCTGAGAAGTACATCGCTTGATCTCTGTTGCGGCCAATTTCCTCGTCGTCTGATCGTCGGAGATGTGCACCTGCAAGGAAAGTCCTTACTGATCGAAGATGTCTCCGACGGGACCCTCCGACGCTAAAGTCAGAGAGGAGACTAGGCAACAGTGGAAAAAAACAGAGACTCTGCGATAGAAAGCTTGAGAGCTTGAGAGCTTACCAAAACTGTTGCCTTACCCCTTTTATAGTAGAATGCGGTATGGTCCCGTCGTTAATGATGCAGACAATTGAGGAGTTGTCAAGTCGTCGGGAGCTATCAAATCGTTGTGGATTGTCAGGTTATCAAATTAACCCGTGTCCTTGACAAGACAATGTCCCATGACGATCGTACAGCATGTACTTAGCAGGACAACAATCTCAAAAATATATATTTTTTTTCTTTACCTAAAAAAATAATTCATTCTTTTTAATACATAATGCGTATTTTTTCAAAAAAAAATGATAACAAAAATAAAGAGAACCAATAATCAAAGGAAACTACTCGACCGCCTCTTTTGATACATGCACCCCTTCTATGTCCCTCTATAATTAAAGGTGGAAATAGAATAATAGAAGGGATAATATCTGTCGAATCTATTTTCATATCTTAATCTATTTGAATAGAAATATAAATTAAAATATTTGATTGATATGATATTTATATTCATATCTATCAAAAAATAAATAAATATGATTATATATAGACAGCTATTCGATCGATATCTAAATAGTCTAATCATATTTAATTTTATATAATACTTATAAATTTTTTTAAAAAAATATACAATCATAATCACATATTATTAACTAATTATTCATTTAATAATATATTTTATTTTATAATCATAAAATTTAATTATTTAATTTATATTCATATTTTTTAATATTTTTTTTGATCTATATCTATTTAAAATAAATTTGATCATAAAATTTTACATCGAATTAATATTTATGTTTATATTTATATTTATTAAATAAAATAAATATAAATATGAATTTATTAATATTCAATGTATATATAGCCATACCGTAATGATGTCCAAAGGGCAGAAGGAAGAAGATTTATTTTAATAAATTCTCGACTCAAAAGGGTTGCGTTTTTAAGTTCTCTCGTTGGCTTTCCCTCAAAATATATAAAAGAAATCTTTTTGGTTTGGTGTGTGAGGTCTAGAACTTTTTTGGTTTTTGGAGTGAAGAAATAACACTCCAAATTTCGCTTCCCATAGAATTCCTGCTCTCCCAGAGTCTCTCACTCACCAAAAGGGACCAAATAAAATGGTCATCAACGGGAAAAAAAGGGAACAAAAAGAGAGAAGAAAGGAAACGGCTCTCAGTTCTGAAGGCCAAGTCCTCCCCCACCCCATCTCATCTCCTCCCCGCCTCAATGGAACAAACGACGACCCCATTTCCCACTCTGTTCTCTGCCATCTAAACCCCGTCTCTTTTCCGCCAAAATCCCCAATTCTTTTCCCAAATTACGCATCATGTTTTGATCTCTTCCCCAAAGGTCTCAACTTTCCTCCTTCCCCTGTTTCCCCTCACCACAAATTCTCTTTATCTCCCTTTCCAGTCTCAGCTTCGCAATCTATCCGTTTTCTCCTTCACAAATAGCCCTGTTTTCACCTCAAAGGTGCCTCCTTTATTAGTCTGCGTACACCTTTTTCCCAATCTCCTCTCCTTTTCTTGCGAGGAATCGTTGTATCGGGCATCTGGGTCTCGGAAGGGGATCGAAGGAAGGACATGTCCCCAGCTCCAATCGGGGCTCCATTGCCGGAGCCCTCGCTCCCACCCCGGAAGAGATTCTCGGATCTCCGGAGCGTCCGGTGGCGTATCGATCTTGGGATATTGCCGAGCTCGCCATCCGCTTCGATCGAAGATCTCCGGCGCGTCACGGCAGATTCTCGGAGGAGGTGAGATGGGACGCTTGAACCTCTTCGGTGTGATTTTTGCAGTACTAAATTTCTTGTGGCGAATCCTTTTTTCCCCTCCTTTGGCAGATTCTTATGGTTTTCATGTATGGCCAGTGATTATTCCGGTTTCTTTAAAAGGGCTTAGGCCTTCAAAGTAAGCTTTTTATAAGCTTAATATATTTTTTTTCCGGGTTCTATTGTTATATTGACATGTTTATGGGGTTTTTATATAGTAGAACCATGTGGCATTCGATCTTTGATCGACTTCTGTTTTGATTGCGTTTAGAGAAAATTTCCTGACTGTATCATCTCAGGAGTGGAATTTGCATACTGGGTTTTAATTTGGTATTGTTATCTATCATATGCTTCCTTATGGTATTCGGGCTGTCAAGGCCTCCTTTTTTTCTTTTCTTTTTCTTTTTTTTTTTTTTTTTTTAATGTGGAGATGTGCTTGAGGCTATGCCTTCTAAGTTATACAACTAATTTTTTTCTTGTGTACCCATAAGAATTTGAGGTTTTGATTACCGGTTTTGAATTCATGTCTTAAGCTTTTCACTGTGCCTTGTGTCTTGCGAGATTTAGATCTGTTTCTGTTTTCTTACCCTCCACTTAACTCGCTATCCTTGATGCTGTTTATATCTCCGATTACCTAAGTCGATTTAACAATTTTCACTGTTGTTGGTGCTTTGTAGTTCAGTTGAGCAGGATGGTGGTAAGAGTATTAGAACTTTAGTTTCTAGTGTGCCAAGCCTTTGCTATCGAGAATATATTTTACTGCTTTCAGCAAAATTGGTTTATATGTCTATAATCTATTCCTCTATGTTTAGCTTAATTTTATTTTGTTGAGAGCCACTTCTGTATGAGAGCTTAGCATTATTATTTTCTTCTGTCCTTTTTTCCCAACGCAATGGATGATTTTTTCCCCAAACAGTAAGTATTAAATCTTAAATTTGATGTTAATATCTTGGGAGTATTTTTCATTTTTGGTTTCCTTATGTTTAAAGCACAACTTGCATTTTTATTTGCCATTCCTCATTGTTTGCTTTGTGTCACTGAACTAATCCTATGTTGATATGTTCTGTCTTTCTGATCTTATTGTGTACAAAAATAAGCAATTCTTGTCACTTAGCTGGATCTGCCTGATATGTATCTTAACTAAGTTTCTTCCTTCACAGATATGCCAGCCTGAGGCGTCGCCTTCTAATAGATCCTCATCTCCCTAAAGATGGAAGCAGGTCTCCAGATATTGCCATGGACAATCCCTTGTCACAAAACCCAGGTACATTTACTCTTTTGCTGATGCTTCTGTAAATTTTCTCCGTGCCGCATAGATGATGCTCATTTTAGTTGAGAAACCCCAGCATAAACTATCTTTCCTTGCTTCACCCATTTCCTATATTATCACTGGTTAAAAAGCTCATACTTTATTCTGCCTCTAGCTTCTTAGGAATACTTCTTTATTTTATTTTTATTTTTTATTTTACATCTTCACTTTCCTGCTCGGATTTAAAACAACCCATTTCCCCATATCTGACCTTTGGACCTACAATCGGCCTTCAGAAATTTTGCAGCGGTTATTTTGGTTACCATCATTTTTCATGATGCCCATTTTGTACGTTAACTTAAAAAAAAGTCTACACTGTGATCACCATTTAAGCTCTGAACAACAGTCAAATGTCTGTGCTGAACAAATCTTTGTATTTTTATGCCGTTATACATTCATACATATGGTGCTCGTTAATTGTAATCACTTACACTACTTTAGCATGGATTGCAATATTGTTGATGTGCCTGGAAGGCTGCAACTCTTTAATCTGTAATCATGAGAAGCTTGTCTAGATATGATACGTGCCGTTTACTCTGAGAATACTGTCATGGTAAGACTTATGGCATTCCACAATTATGAACTTGTGTGATGTATTCCAGAATAAAAAATTGAATGCTTAGATCTCATTTACATCTCATTATTGCACAACTGATCCACATTTTGATTCTGTTTTCTCAAAAATTGTGTTACTGATCTTGTTGCATAAAATCATTGCAGACAGCACATGGGGCCGCTTCTTTCGAAATGCTGAATTGGATAGAATGGTGAACCAAGATCTGACACGGTTGTATCCGGAAGATGATAGCTACCTTCAATCACCTTCATGCCAGGCAATGTTAAGAAGAATACTATTATTATGGTGTCTTCGTCGTCCAGAGTATGGATATCGTCAAGGCAAGTTGACCTATCTTTGCTTTTGTTGCATATACATTTCTAAAAGAAGATTGCATAAGTGGAGGGTTGATCTTTGAATTGTTCTTGATAATTTGACTGTTAGTTGGACACCTTAATTTTGTTATTTTAAACATGACGTAATATGTTGGAGCAAATAGATGTTTATGAAAATGGTAGGTAATTATTTTTTTTCCAAGGCTTTATTTTGTGATAGAATACCCCCTAGAAAGGTTTATATAGTCGCGGAGTTTTGCATTATATCTGAACCAGCTCTGTTCAAGATCTGGGTGTTGGTTTCATTATCTCCAGCTCAGAGTAGGCATCATATTTAAAACATAGTGAACAAACAAAAGTTATTAATATCATATATGGTCTTTTTTCAAAGTTGACCTTTTGATCTTTATGCTACATGACATAGACGTCAATTTTGTCATACAGGAATGCATGAACTGTTGGCTCCTCTGGTGTATGTACTTCATGCTGATCTGGATCATTTATCTCAAGTGCAAAAACTCTATGAAAACTGTTTTAAGGATGAATTCGATGGGATATCTTTCTCCGAAAGTGACCTTGTCTCCAATTCTGGATTTACAAAAATCACAAACTGGGATACAGTGACTGACAAGGACAGTGATTTCCACGAAAGCACACTCACAGTTAGCAGCTTGGATGATCTTGATCCCAATGCAAGGGACATTTTTTTGTTAAGTGATGCTTATGGAGCGGAAGGCGAGCTGGGTGTTGTCTTATCTGAGAGATTTATCGAACATGATGCCTATTGCATGTTTGATGGCTTGATGAATGGGGCTCATGGCGTGGTTGCTATGGCAGATTTTTTCTCTCCCTCACCTGCCATTGGATCTAGCACAGGATTACCTCCTATAATTGAAGCCTCATCTGCATTGTATCATTTGCTCTCAATTGTGGACTCATCTCTTCACAGTCATCTTGTTGAGCTTGGTGTGGAACCTCAGTACTTTGCACTCCGATGGCTGCGTGTTCTGTTTGGACGTGAATTTTCCCTTGATGATCTCTTAGTAATTTGGGATGAACTATTTTCTTTTCCGAATGGTACATGCATAGACAATGATGCAGAATACAATTTCAAGATCTTATCCTCTCCTCGAGGGGCATTTATCGCAGCAATGGCTGTATCGGTGCTTCTTCACCTACGATCTTCGCTCTTAGCCACTGAACATGCTACTTCTTGTCTCCAGAGGTTATTAAACTTCCCTAAGAATGTTGACATAAACAAGCTGATAGAGAAGGCAAGGTCGTTGCAGGTTCTTGCTCTGGATTCAAACGTCTCCTCGTCTTCATCACCAAGAAGTTTTAACAGGAATAAGTTGGTGATTGGCAGAGATTATAGTCTTCCAACTGGTTCAGCTTCTCCCAAGACTCCACTCTACCCATTACCAGATAGTTATTGGGAAGAGAAATGGAGAGTGTTGCATAAGGCTGAACCTCTTCTCAAGGGGAATAATGATCATACAGTTTCAGGTCGAACAATAAAGAAGGCTTTGGTTCAAAGATTTGGTCTATCTAGGACAGAATCAGATCCTTCTCCAACAAAGCCTGGGAGTGAGAAGAAGGTTTCTCGGTCTTCTGTTAGGCGTAGGCTCTTGGATGATTTGTCTCGAGATATGAATTTGGAAGCAGATCATGGTAAGTCAGAATGTGAGGAAGTTCCTGGTATTGCAAATAACAAAGAGTCTGTCTCTGTGGAAGAAGATGCAGCTCAGGATTTTCCCGAGGAACCGGCTGATAAAAATACTATTGGAAGGACGTCAGACTGCATGGCTGAAGAGGCATGTTTGAGTGGTGAGAATTCTTCAGTCTTTTCTACGGCTACCAGTCCTCATAGCATGGGCAATGATCATGACAATGACTCGGAAAAAAGTAGTGTCACCTCAAATTCATTTGTTGGTGATAATGATGAAGAAATGATTCATGGGGAGGAATGCTGCAATCACTGTGATGATAATCAACCAGTTCAAGACCCTGAAACCACTTCTTCAACCACGATTAAACCTGAAACAGATGTATCCTTGAAACAGGTAGCTGTTTCAAGGGAACAAAGACCACTCTCTGGTAAATTTCAGTGGTTTTGGAAGTTCGGTAGAGGCTCTGGTGAAGGGAATGTTGAAAAGGGAGGACATGAGGATTTGCAAAGATCCCCTGCCGCTGGAAATGTAAATAAGGATGTCCTAGGCAGTTCAGCTTCTGATGGATGCTGTAATTCTTGTGGGGTCGGTAAGAAGAAGGATCTGGGAGAGAAGAAAGTGATGGGCACATTGAAAAATCTGGGGCAATCTATGCTTGAGAATATTCAGGTAATACATGTGTGATTGGTATTATAGTAATCTTCTTATTTATTGCACTTCTATGTTCTATAATTCTTCGTGTCTGAGTATTGCTTCTAGTACTAAGAGTAAATGGATTTTTCTGAAATTTGACCGTATAAACTTGCAATTTATCAGTGCGAGAGTCCTGCTTTTGTAAAAAAAAAAAAACATAGAACATCATACTTGATCTATCATATAAATTCTCAGTGCCAATTTCATTGCACCCCCCCCTCCCCTCTCAGATACCTTTTCAGCTTTTTTGCTTCATCAGGTTGTTTAGAACTTTCATTTGTGGCTCAGCAGTTCCAGTTTCTAAATCTGAAAGACATCCATTTTCTACTAAACATATTATTAAATGTTTTTGGTGAAAGATAATGATAATTGTTCACTGACATGTCTGCAACGTGCATGCATCTCAACAATGTCATTTTTAGGAACTGCCCTTAGTTCAACTGTCCTTGGCAAGAATGACGAATTATTCTGCTTTCCTCTTATAGTCTGGTCATAGCAATCTTCTCAAGTAGTACATGAATGTTGAAAGCAGATTGTGATCCTGGTTATTGAATTTATTATAATTATGACTATTGGGTTGTTCAGGTGATCGAGGCAGTCTTCCAGCAAGATCGGGGTCAGCCTGGTTCGCAGGAGAACTTGACAAACAACATTCTTGGTGGCAAAGGTCAAGTTACAGCCATGACAGCTCTCAAGGAGCTTCGCAAGATAAGCAACATATTATGTGAGATGTGAGATGAGTTGATAGATGCGGATACAAGTTGTAAGTACCATTCTTCCATGCCCCAATAATAAAAGTATAGTCTCGAGGCCTTTTCTCCTGCAACCTCTTTGCATTATTTGCAATGTATATAGCAGTGTCATTCATAAGGAAGATCTGATAGTGGGAAAAAAAAAAAAAAAAACACCATTGTCTGATGAGATCTTCCCTTTAGTTGGTGAACAAGTAGGGAGCAGTTACATCAGCAGTAGGCTGCTGTTTTGTAATAGAATGTTTCTATAATTTCAAGAGTAAATTATACCATGAACACAAATCTCCAAAGCAATGTGGCTTTCTCCTCCTCCTCCCTGTCATTTTTTCACCTGACATAATATTTGTATCTTCGTAATATGATACGAAGTTATTGCCAATAATTCCATAGTTCTTGAATATGTATGATGTTAGTGGCAAGTTTTAACAAATATGATATGGGTTGGGGATTGTCCCAAAGGTCGCATCCTTCTGGTTGATAACAAGAAAGGTGTGTTCGAATTTGGGATGGTACAAATTTCGAGTATTTGGTTCTGGGTAATTAAACAATAGGTGTGTCTCCCTTTCCCTATGGGAAAAATATATCCAGGTATTGGCTAAGAATAGACAGAGGGGATACACATCCCAAGCATGCACCTCTAGAACAACAGCTTTTACCACTTCTAGATTCATACAAGGGTGTTGAAATAAATACTAGGAAGGAGAGATATGATAGCAGTAATACACTGATTTCAGTAAAACTGGATTTTAGGAAGAATTATCAAGATGCTAGGATTTAGAAAATGTGGATGGTTGGTCAGCAAGAAGTGGCTGCAATTTTGTCAATCCCACCCCCCATCCCCTTCCTCTCTCTTTCGTTTTATATATTTGATTGGTGATGAAGTTTCCGAGCTGTCTTATGAGCAATTATCTCATTAAAGTTTGTAATGAATGAGCCAACTTTTCTCCCATCATTTTGTGGTATATATTGTTTGATGATGCAGTGTCGATTACTTGTCCAAAAATCCAGCTGCATGTTGAAAATATTTAAAACGTGAATCCTGGTCCAAAACAGAGAATTGAACAAGCAAATATGATGCGTACATCATTCAATTACAACTGACGTTTTTATTAGTATTGGGTAACTGGGGGGATGGTGGGGGGGGGACCAAAGGAAGCCATAACATAGGAAGCCTATCATAAAGGAGTCAATTCGGCAATCCATCCTGCCTCCTCCATCACATGTGGGGCAATCAGAATGATAAGATGAGCCAAAGACGTGATGCTGCTTGTAACCAGAAAAGAAATTAAAAAAAAAAAAAATGTTCTGCTACTTGTCATGTCTGTGCGAGGTTCCAAGCCAATAGAAACGGTCAATAATGGCGACGGCCAGAAGTTTCCAACCAACGCATTTCATTGGGGCACTTCAACGAGTGAGGGTGACGGTCAGACATCATAGCGACATCCCTGCGCGCATCTGACGTGGCGTTCATGTGGAAAATTTATTAGTTGGCCCAGATCCACAGCTGGGTTGATGGATCAGTCCAATCAAAAAACAACATAATTAAATATGAATTAAAAAAAAATTAGAAAGGATCTGAAAGTTGAATCCGGTTCTGTTCGCTGAGGGCAAATTCTGGATAAGTTTGCACGATCCTGAAGTGTTTAAATACAGGAGGGTTTTGACCTTGCAGACTATTAGCCCAGTCTGCTAATTTCTTGAGCTAGATCTTTGGGTGGAGGGGGTATCCGTATTGCTTTCTGATTAGACTGGTCCATCGCTTAGCCGTAGACTTGGTCCCACTAAAAAATATAGGTTGATGTGAGGCTGGATTTATGGCCAACTTTTTGTGAAAATCACAATCACACATTTTATCCCATGAAGTGCATCAATCTCCTCTCACCATGTCAGACTAGAAACTGAGCAAACAAGTAGATCCATAATTTGTAGTGTTTTAATCACTAAAAAGGAAAATCTTGAAGTTACATGAATGATAGTTGCTTAATTTATAATATTTATAATATGTTCATGACATTCTTATTTTTCTAAGTATATCTTGATGGATTTTTTTAAAAAAATTGAAGAACACCTAAGAAATCACGAAAGATACACACAACAATTTAATATAGTAATATTAAAAAAATATAAAGTAATATCCGACGTAGTCTCACAAGAGATAATAGATGCTTGAATATCCATTATCAACTCAGTTTTTTTTATTTTTTAAACTAAGTTGGGACAAAGCTTGATGGTTGTAGAGTGAGTAATTCACCTTCTTTGAAGCTAAAAGGTTTGCTAAATCCAACCTTGCTCCCACATTATTTGCTGCTTTGACGATGTTGGATGTCCACGGCTTGCATCATTAAATCTTTCAAAAAAAAAAAAAAAAAAAACTATCTTATTGTATATCGAACAGAACCGGTACATGGAACCAAGAACTCAGATAGTGATCATGTTCCTAGCTCAAATCAAATGAAGATGGTGACGACACACTTAGAGGCACCATAGATTTTGAGAACCACCCTCCCCCAGATTTATCGATGATACAACACTAACCGTTGTTGGTGACTGGATTATGACACAAGGAAGACATACCAATGCACCATGTTTGTTGACATTTAAATGGAGCTGAAGTAGCAGTGAAGCATCGATGGAATCAACTGGAGGCACCATGTTTGTTGACATTTAAGTGGAGCTGAAGTAGCAGTGAAGCATGAAGGGAATATGATCGAGCAAACAGGGGGAAAAAAAAAAAGAAAAGCAACCAAACATTTCCAGAATGTCCAGCTTTCTAGAGGTCATATGTGCATCATTCGTTATTTTGCAGATGGATCCATGCATCAAATTCCAAACATACATTCCGATGATACAGAGTGAAACAGCTAGGTAAACCATTCCTCCTGTCTACCAACCAAAAAGACTCAATAGATCCCAGGTATAATCCTGTAAGGCACCTTTTCACAGTACATCTTCCAGTACTTCCCGTACCTGTCAGAATACATGACAATCAGGTTAAGAATGAAATCCCACTAGTACATACACATCTCAAGAGGGAACTTTGGCTTTTCTGTGTTCTCTCTCGAGTCGAGAAAACTACAAAATTTGCCACAGGAAGGCTGTAGCAGAACTAATAAGAGCTATCAGCTTTGTCGTCTAGGTGAGCAAATTTCTTAGCATGGATATTTGCTCTGACCTCCAAATTATAACAGCACAGATGGGTGCAATGCGGTAACCATACATGAAAGCAAAACAGCTGCATAATTTTCTTAAATGAGACTAATGGCAGGAAATTAACACCAAATGACTTATATATGCACAGAATTCTACTTGCTTCTATAGTGTCAAAACATCAGCCTTTAGTGGTAGCAGTCAAGGCAGAACAGATGTCTCCTAACATATCCAGAAGTTCGCAGAAGTTTGGCAGAAAAAATTGCTATTGGCAGGATAGCCAACTCTCTGTTCCCTTAATGGGTGTTGGGGCATAATAAGAACTTACGGATCAAGAAGAGTACAGCATTTATGGCAACAGAAGGTCAATGACTATGGCACAGTGAAGGATGAAAGCAGCACTAATAAAAATGCTCCTATTAGAAGGGTCAGCAAAAATTTCAAACGATCTTGAAATCTGGGAATAAAATCAGCCAGTCATACAGCATGCAGCCAATGAGATAAAACTAGCATCTATTATCTAAACATTGAAATTGCACACATCCATGCTCAACACACAGAATGCACATATAGCCGCATAGGAAACATGTTTTTTCTTCTTCTTAGTAAAAGATGCCAAGATATGATGCGGGCTTCAAGTCTTGGGGCAGCCACTTTATGCAAAAAAAATTGCAACAAAGGTTAGTTTGTTCCGAGTCAAACCAACCCAGAACTGTGGCCCACTAAAAGCTGCCAAGACTACTGAATTAAAATAAATGATAAGCTGTAATTGCCAAAAGAGGATCATTTATTAATTAGGCTCTGTTTGCTTACTTGGATGAACACCGGTCATCGTCTCTTTTTGCTCGGTCGAAAAGGAGAATGGTCAGATACAACACATAGAAGTAAGGCAGGAACTGGAAGAGTAACGATCATATTAGAAGTATCCTTAAAAAGTTTATCTTGAAGAGCATTGATACCACATCATAAGTTGCTTACATGATTAAAAAGTGCCGGCACAGTCCAGTAAAATGCAGCTAAAATCTCAGGCACATAGTGGAAGTGACGAGACAAACCCCACCTACCCAAAATCATGAAATCAGTAAAGCTCATGCTAGAAGCCTTCAAATTTACTTAACAAAGCACAACATCTCATAATGCAAAACGTTTTTCCAAGATAAAGGCCCAGATACAGACCATTCTCAATATTACATTTTGAAACTTAATGAAATATTATATTAGCTAATATATCAGAAGTAGAGCTCAAATAAATTTACCAGCCAGAAGTTAGAAGGAGACTGCTTTTTGTTTCCCCACTAGTGGTCCGATAGGATGCTACAATCTGACAAAATTTGACACAAAAATTCAGAAGAACACTGGAGTATACTGCAAAAGTATGCAAGATAATTTATGTTGAAAACTGAATCATGCAGAGGATGGAAACCTTTGATGGAGCTTTTCCCCAAACCAAACACTTGCCATTTGTTCTGCGGAATTCTTGTCTTTGTCTATCACAGTCATAGTTGATGTATATGCAGAGAAGTCCAGCCACAAGTATAGAGAGTGCAAGCTGCAATAACAAAGGAGTCTATTAGCTAAAAAGAATTTCACGATAAAGGAAATTATATTTTTATCAGCACTTGGTTATTTTTATACAGCAACTGTGAAGAAGTAAAAAAAAATTACCTGAGTACCCAGATTTACAGGGTGGTTAACCAGGTACATCCCAGGAGATGTATAGACTGATGGGACCCATACCAAGCATCCCCAGCAAATATAGAATCCAGCTGGCAGAAAGTGAGATAGAACATCGGTTGAGCAAGCCAACATTTGAATTAAGGAAGCAACAGGCAAAGACAAAAAACAGAGGAACACTTAAATCCAGTTCATAGGGGGAGGATACCGGTGCTACCCTAAGACTTAATACTTTCAAAGTTATTAAGTGTTGAAACTTTTATATACTTGGCATGGCATGGTTTCAGACTCCATAAATGGAGTGCCAACAAATAAAGCCAGCATTTGCATGGTACCATCGAGTGTCAAGGATCGGTACAAGCAATTGCTAGTGATTCCTGTAATACAAATTTTGTCATGAAAGTTCTCTTTGGACTCTACTTCAATGGGCTGATGCAACTTTTTGCTTTTTCCAGGTAGGAGAAGCAGTTCATCAAGGTTACTGGTCTATCTCATTCTTCAGGTGATATACCTTCATAATGTACCAAAAATTGTATTTCTAAGTCTGATTAATTAGTTACTAATTTCTTAAAATGAATTCTATTTGAACAACAATTTTTTTTGAAAAGAAAGCCAGTTTCAAGCATCCTGACATGGATACGAATGCAATTTCAATTTCAATATATAATAAGACTGATCACCACTTAGCACTCCACAATTTTCAAGCTATGCCAGAAGAAAATTCCACATGTTTTCGTGGAACCAGCTAGATTGCATCATTACAGCAGTTTGGAGGCTTTTCTGATTTCAGCTTGTATAAACAAGTAAAATCAACCATCCGTCATGCAATGAATATAGTGCATTATATGTTGAGAGTACTTAGTGATTATTTTTCTGATCTTTCTTTGTGTATCAAGTATGCTTAAAGCTAGTGAAAATTTATAAAATATGATTTCCTGGCCACAATTATTACCTTTTACGGCCTGTTTGGATATTTCAGCTGACGTTACCAAAGAAAAGAAGAACTTTGGGAATGAAAAGATGCTGCAGAAGAATCCCGAGGAAAATATTTACTTTAAGATATTCCTAAAAATTGTTTTTGGCTGTGGGAAATTTTGTGGAAAAGACAGGTATAACAAATACTAGCTATTACAAATTATTTGTGCTCATGATATGCTATTTCTATATAAAGCAATCAATCCTGAAATCCTTCATACAGCATTCCAATTTTTTCTTCCATGGGCACTCGATAGAAGCAAAGTGATTGATAAACATGTTAACCAACAAGATTTGCAAAGGACCTAGAAGGTAGTTGCCATGGAGTGATAACAGGAGGGTCTCAAGGGAGCGCAGAGATTGTTTCATCCATTGTGGGGTTTAGAGGATCTAGAGAGTTGGAAGAATGGGTCTTTCATGGTGGGTGTTGGTCCTGTTGGAGAATCCAGAAGGAAAAGAGAGAATGGAGTCTCCAGGTGGGGTGGTGGAGGGAGGGTTGGATCCAGAGGGAGGGAAATGAATAAATCTCCATTGAGGAGTTCTAGATAAGGTAGGGGGGAAAGTGGGTCATCCATGCTAGTGGTTGGGAGAAAGGTGAGAAAGAGAGAAAGTACAAAGAAGGAAGGAGGCAATTAGTTGAGAAAGGAATGATGGGTTCCTTTTTATGCAAAACATGGGCATACAAAAAAGAGA
The DNA here is from genome assembly GCF_000442705.2 of Elaeis guineensis. Classification (NCBI taxonomy): domain Eukaryota; kingdom Viridiplantae; phylum Streptophyta; class Magnoliopsida; order Arecales; family Arecaceae; genus Elaeis; species Elaeis guineensis. Next base: position 2,420,559 of record NC_025999.2, read on the forward strand.
AAAAGGTGATTTTTTTTTTAATCCCATGGAATTGTATATTTTTTATGGTAATTTTCAATCGATAGCATCCGATCCAAACTAAGGTTTTAAATCACATGGAAAAAGGGTGTCCATGTTTCTCGATAGAATGGGATATCCTGCTGTCCAACCCTATCTTTGCAGTGGTTCTAATTATGCATCTCGGTAGATATCGCCGACTCTCTCTCCTCCTTTCCTTTTTTCCTTCTTTCTTTTCTACCTTTCTTCCTTTATTTCTTTTTCTTCTACCTTTATTTCTTTTCTTTCCTTTTTCTTTCTATTTTTTATCCCTTCCTTTATTTCTTTTTCTTATTCTTTCTCTTGCTTTCTTCTTTCTTTCCTTCATTTCTTTCTTTTTCTTCTCCCTTTCTTTCTTTCCTTTTTCACCTTTTTCTTCTTTCCTTTCACATTTTTCTTTTCTTCATCTTTCTTTTTTTTTTTTCTTTACTTTCTTGTTCTCTCCCTGCATAGATGGGTTTTGGAGTCCAAACCCCATTGCAGTCCCATTTTCTCATATAGGAATGGGACAGGATAGGCGGGATGCCTTCCATTTAGGGTTGGAAGTGGGTCGGGCCGGATCGGATTATACCCCTACCTGAGCCCGGCCTGAAATTTTTTTCAGGTTTCGGGCTGAGCTTAGGCCTGAAATTTTCTAAGAAACTTAGGCCCGAGCCAGACCCAAGCCCAGGCCCGAGCCCAATCCGAATCCAATTGGGCCAGCCCACAACCTACACATCTCTTAAAAAATTATTAAAAAAATAATCTAACCCATTCGGTGGTCGGCCACCACGACGACAATACCTGCTCGGTCGCCTCCGAGTGCCACAACCACGCCGAGGCCAATCAATGGTGCTTCCATATCCTCTATGACCATGCCGGAATCTAAAACGAGGGAGGAGGATGAAGCCATCGTCCGAGCCCATCGCCGCTTTGGCAACAAGTGGGCCACTATCGTCTGCCTCCTCGCTGGCTGCACCAACAACGCCGTTAAGAACCACTGGAATGTCACCCTCAAACGTCGCCTTGCTTCCCTCTCCTCTCCTTCTGACGACGACGGCATCTCAACAAGCGATGCCGCCGTATGCTTTCCGGATCCGACGCCCGTGATTTCTTCGGCCCACCCTCGCCTCCGCCACCACCCAGCAGGGAGGACAATCCGATGACGGTGCTACACTGGCATTATTGAGATATGGATCGGATGCCGGCAAGGAGGAGACAGCAGCGAGGGTAGCAAGGATTCGTCTGCCACCAAAGATGGAGGGGCCGATGAGGGAGATGGTGAGGAGGGAGGCGGAGGGGAGGGGGTTGAGGGAGACTGGGACAGTGGGGCTGGGGGACGGTAGGGCAAATTTGGGAGCATATCCATCGAGTAGGGCTTAGGAACGGTCATTAGTGGGGCTTGGGCCGCTTGGCGTCACGGTGGATAGCGTGGGGGCCCAGATCGAAACCTACTTGGGTTGATATTCGGGCTCGAGCCCGAGCGGGTCAAAGGTCTGCCCGAGCCCGGCCTGAAAGCAAAACGAGCCCTATTTTGTGGCCCGAGCCCGGCCTAAATGGTTTCGGGCCGAGTCCAAAGCCCGACCCGAAGCCGGCCCGGCCCGATTCCAGCCTTACTTCCATCCCGCTAGGATTTAAAACCTTGATCCAAACAGCATTAAAGGAATATCACCCAAAAAAAAAAAAGCACTAAAGGAACAAACTCCTTCATGGTTTAGATTCAATGCACCATTGAGATTGAAATACTACAGTAATCAAGTGCATCCAAACAGGCCCTTAAATGTTATAGAAACTGCATCAGCATAATAAGACTTACTTTGATGTGGCTATTAAGCTCATAAGAATTAGAAATTTTCACAAGTATTGCATTCAACAAGCAAGCAATTATGGGGCCAAAATTATAAAAGATATACATCTATCTCTTAGGAGAAGCTATAAAAATTAAGGCCTGGGTCATCTTCACATGGCTAATGCTGCTATGGTTTGCTGTTATGCCCCCACAGATTATCCATCCCTAAGACGTACTTATGCTTAAGGATTGAAATTTATATGCACAGTATAGGGAAGATAGAAAAAAGATGTTAGGGTCAAGCACTACATGTTTAACAAAAATTAAAAATAAAATTGCTACCTCTATCATGAGCAATATCCATAGTGCACCAATATCCAGCTTCCCACCAAAAAAACTTAGTAACGTAGACCAGCATCAATACAGTATTTACCAGCATTGAATCAGCCACTAGGCCATTTTCTTCATACTGCAATATCAAAGTAATTAGTGGAAAGATTGTATAAAAATATTTATAATGTAAGTATGTTACCCTCTAAACAAATGTCAAAAAAATTATCTACTGAGAATAAAAGCATATCATTTTAAGAGAACTTGGCAGTGGTACAACAGATAAGACATATTAAAGACTTCAGACTCCCAGAAGGCAATAGTTGAGTTGCATGAGTCTTATGAAGCATGTAGATACAATATTTGTATGATGAAATTTAAAATCTACATTGAAAGAATGCAAGACTGTAAGTAGAGAGCTGGACCTCAATTTAACAAGAAAAGTAAAAAAAAAAAAAAGAAAAAATTAACACGGACCTGTTTGATGCAATAGGTCACGGCAAGAACGGCCCAGGACATCATACCAAATCGGCAGTTTGTGAACACCTTGATATCAAAACTTTTACCAATGCGAGGATACAATTCCATTCCCTGCATGAGGATATTTATTGTAAAGCAACTGATTCAACGAGAAGCAATGTAGACTGAACTTGCTTTCTGCACTGTAATAGGCTCCTTCGAGGGCATTACTAGAAGAAGGATTCTCTAGTAAGCATCTGAAATCCAGAGCAGATAAAAGTAAGCTATAACTGCACTAGCTGTCTCTACTGAGGAAAGGTTGGCGACTAGGATGTGTGATACACAATAACGGTTGGGTCGTATCAAGAAGTTCACTAGAAGCCTAATTTTTTTTTATAACAAAGCAAAAAAAAACTTATATGATTTTCTGAAAATATTGATCCTTATCCCCCCCCCCCCCAAAAAAAAAAAGAAAAGTAAAATCTTTGATACATGTTCCCAACAAGTCTTACTCATTAACGCATCACAATCACAGTAAACATCTCACAAGAAAATTTCTATGGACAATTATAAAATATAGTATCTAATATCTAGTTTACAGGATCATGTATCAGAAAAACATGTTTAGTAACAAACAATTGGTTTTCAGTTTGTTCTATATCTTTTCAGCATATTTTTCTCCGGATTAGTCTGAGCAGTCTTTTCCTCTTCTAGTCTGCTAAATAAATAAAATGTTGTATACGATAATTATAACTAAGTTTTTGTGCCCAACATGGAAACTTGGGCATAGAGATATATTCAAATGTATATGCCCTTATCAGACCTTTTGAGACAGATAAATTTTAAAAGAAGTATAGGAAATAGAAAGAAAGAAGAAGGATGACCAATGAAGATACTGTTGTGAAAGGATATAGATCATAGTCATCCAGAAAAAGAAACGGAGATCAGAACTAAAGCTATTTCGTGCCATTTGATTCTCAGTAAATCGTGATGAAAGTTCAAAAAACTGTGGAGAATTAGATATAAATGCTGAGAAACATGACGTCATGAACAGCTTGACAGAGGAACTCCACTTAAGTAAGACGAGAATCTTAAAACACTTGCTTAGTTATTGCAACATAAGATAGTTAACAGAAAAGAAAAACCAAGTACAAAAGATTATTGTCTGGAAGAGGACCTACTGTGCATAACCTTTTTCCTTTTTTTTCTTTTTTTAAGAGGTAGAGAAGGGGGGGGGGGGGGGGAGATCCATGTTTATTATAATTACCTAGGTGGCAATACTTGGGAATGCACCACCCAAAACTCGAATCCAGCACCTTTGGTTGCTAAGCAGAGGGGTATGACCACTAGATAAACCCTAGGTTACAAAATACAGTGCATAAAACTTTAGTGCTTCAGACAATTTTTTTGCCCTCATATTTTGATTTTGTTGTCCTATTATCTCGTGTTATTTTTCCACAAGGGGTTGTCAGTAAGTTATACAAGAGAAAACTTCACAAAGCTCCACTCACACATATAACATGAAGGTTCCTAGTGTCTAACATGAGATGAAGGTTGCACTTGAAGCTGCATTTTATTAGCTTGATAAAAGAAGAATGAGGACTCAAGATGCTTTAACCCACTGTCTAACAGTCCACATATACCCATGGTTTCCCGTGCCTTTGATGGTCTTTGCATGTTAACTAGTGTGCCTTATATTGCTCTAAACTCCAAAGAGGACCATGGGAAGATTTAAGAGAGGAATTCAGATCTGGTTCAAAATGAGAAAAGATGACATGGAGACTATAGAAGAATTTGATGTTTGTATAATAATGAAAGTTAACCATGCATAATACTTCAAAGGACCTAGTATCGTGAACACTAAGCTATGACAACATAGGATCAAATAAGCAAACATAAATAGATGGAATAAGGCTTGCACTTGTGTTTGATATATAGAAATATTTCACAAGACTACACCATCAAGTTGAACAAGAAGGCATTTTTTTAATCAACATGCATCCTGATAATACAGATCATGTCAACTTGTCGACCTGTATTGGAAGTCAATCAGATGAGACAAGTGAAAGCTATAAGCTAAACTTTTTATTCTAGATCCAGAGTAAGTGTAAAGAACAGACAATAATATGCATTTGACAAACTGCTTGCAAAGCTCACCCAGTAGAAGTCAATTACTGCATTCCCCAATGTTCCAGAATCAGCAGAAGATGGTGCCAAGTGACCCTTAAAAATAAATGTACAGCAACTTAAGAGCAGGAATAGAATATTTATGATGACGAATAGAACACTGATACAAAGCTGACCAGCTCACTTTTATGTACAAGAAAATGCAAAAGACAAAGCTCCCCACAACAAGTGCTGCATAAATTTCTCCCAGATGGTCATAAACGACTGCAGGGTCAAAAATTCCAAACCTACAGAGTACAGAGTTGAGAGGTTGAAAAATGCATTAGTTACTGTAGAATAAGATGACTGCACATAAGTCTAAGGAAATTTTTACAAACCAGGGGATCACCGAGCAATAGCATAGGCATACAAACAATACAAAGAAACAAACAACAATCCAACTGCTCAACCATCCAATTGCTCTGTTAACAGACCATCCAATTTCCCAATTATCATTTGCATGTCCCAGTCAAACCTATAAGAGCCTCTAGAAAAACAGAAACCAACATGCTTTTTTTTTACATTTAATAAAATTAAGTTATCATTTTGAAGGTAGAAACTAAGAAGGGGTACCATTAATTTATATAAGAAGAAAACGAGATTATGGTATGTTACATCACAGCCTTATGTGATGGAGATGCATGACAATTTTGATGCTGGAGCAGACATCCTTCAGACCCTGGGAGTCATCATTGTAGGGTTTTCAAACTTTAGAGTATAACTAATTAAGGAGAATCAAAGTAGGATTCTTCACTAAAAATCAGCTACAATTTCTCCTCGAAGAAAGATGCCACTGCCTATTTCCTCACATAAAGTAAGTGATGACTCATGACACACGTGTGACCATCTAGCATTTTGTTTGATGGTATAAAGCTGTTTTTCCATGGCGTATTTTGGAAGTAGTACCAAAAGGATCCAGAGTATGAAGAAGCAAACAAAAACAGCATTATTACAATAACTTAATCAAAATTCATATTGCAAACATTACCCATAAAAAACGCTCCACAACTGGCATGGTTGCAAGTATAAGGGCATTTTACTTCACAAACAATTTTATGAATCTTAAGGGAGTATACGGATGACACTGAATCGAGTACAACAAAGATGAAACGATGAAAAAAAAACATTTATTTATAAAGAGCCTCCATGTTAAAATGTTCTACCATATAAAAAATAAGAATGTCTCTTACCACCAAAGGCTGACATAAGTTATTAAAGTCACTGCATAAGCTTGCAAACCATTTGCCTGTAAAAAATACAAGTACCATAAACAGAGATAAGTTATGCAGTCATATGGATGCAAGCCATTTGTCTGTAGCATAAGCGGTTAATGTCTTTCTATATCTTGAGATACCCAGCACAAGGTCAATAAAACTAAAAAGAGAAATGGGTCATTGGATCAGACATTCTCCCTGCTCCTAAACAACACTTGCTTTTTGGCAGCATAAAGTGGGACTGGAGACCGAAAGCCTCAGTGATAGTTTGGCTATTTCTCTTTCAGTTATTTCTTGATATTTATTGCATATTACCCCTCTTCTTCTTTAACAGTGAAATCATTTAACTTGTGACAAAAAGTTAATGTAAATCATAAAAATGTCAGCAACCACTGCAATCATCTATTGACTTGACCCCAACATAAAAGCTGGAATAACTAAGATAATCTGATCCTTGTACCATGAAAAGCCATATGAAGCTGAATTAAGTAGCGAACAAGTTATGTGCACTAGAGTCTAGACAACCTTGTCCCTCAATAGTCTTATGCTTAAAGCCACCTGTATCACACATGTATAACAGCAATTCCTGATAGTGAGAAAGATATCTTTGTGGATCAATATACTTTAACTCGCTTTGGAATCATCTTTCCTATCAAAGGCTTCAGAATAGTGATGCAATAAGATGTTACAATGGTCATTGTTGAGTTAATTTACACAGATTCAAACCTTGTAGACAGGTATGTTCCCTAATGGAGAAACCGGACCCTCAACTCTTTTCCCAGGCAGTGCAAGCTGAAGAAAAGCTTCAAATGCACCAAAGCAACCGATGATTTTCCATGCCACGGGGGATGGCAGCGGCCAGATATTCTTAAAGCCCTGCAGTCCATGTTGCTTCAGATACTCATAAGTTTGCAGCACAGAGCCATCAGCATGAACCATTGTATACCATCTGCAGAACGAAATTAAAGTATTCAGTGCCATACAATGCTGCATCTAGAATGATGGTTGTCGAGAGCTTTCAAAACAAAATCTGGTGGAAACACTCTACATAACCAAAAAAAAAAGACACCCAAAAAAAAAAAACAATGGAAGAATAAGAACTGGCACATTGGGGTAGCCTGGGAACAAAACTGGTCAAAACCGAGACTTTAGTAGCTTGCTGCAACTATTCTTCGCATACGTAAAAGAAAATATTAAGTTAATATACTCTTCCTACTAAGGAACACAAAGATCAACAAGAAACTGCCTAACATAAAACTACCTACATTCTAGGAGAAAAAATGTATAGAAAAGAGTGTTTTTTTTTTTTTTGGGTAAATCGGATATATTACACTATAAAAGAATGATTTAGAGACAGTTTCTAGCCATTCCAAATATTTAAAAGAAAAAGGAAAAAAATTAGATAAAATTAAAGAACAGAAAAGTGCTATTTTTTTATAAGAAAAAGAAGCAAAAAAAAAAAAAAACCCGATTCGGAGAAACTAATGGATGATCCCTTGGCATTTCCCGGAAAACTACATCCAACTAAAGAAAAGAAGGACTCTCGGTACCAAAAAACCAGCAAAGAAGGCATGATTTAAAGAAAACAAAGAAGTCAGTTGGTAGGCATCGCATACAAGAATCCGTCTCGGATTCTGTGCCCAACGAATCTCAAGAAAAGATGAAGAAGCGCTCCAAAAAAAAATCAGCAAAAAAACAGAAGATCAAAAGAAGCGCAATTCTAGCAGCCGATCTATTAGCATTCGGATCGCTCCTCATGGATTTTTGAAAAAAAAAAACAAAGAGAGGAGAGGAGAGCTCACAGTAGGATGACGAAGGGAGGACAGAGGGTGAGGAGGGAGATCATGGAAATGTAGGTGACCAACGCCGAATGGACGGTCTTCGATTCCCCCATCGTCGCTCTCTCTCTCTCGCTCGCTTGCTCGCTCGTCTCCGCCCGGTGGTAGTGAAGTGAGTTTTGGTCCGCCGGCGTGGGAGGGACGGGGAAGGTAGCGGATATATTTCCTTTCTCGTTCTTGTGGAGCCCGCACCTCCGCATTCAGCACGTGCACTGCACGTGAGCCAAATAACGGGTCGGGGATTGTAACGGTACACGCACAACGATGCTGTAACGATTGTTTCGGCCCATATAAGCTCGGATATCTCTATTAATTAGCTGATATAATTTTATCAAAAAAAATAGCTGATATATAATATTTATTTTTTTAAAATAATATTTTTATAAATTAAAAATTTAATATAATATAAAAGATATCATGGATGATATCAAATATTTTATTTAAAAAATATTTTATTTTATTTAACTATTCTATTTTATTTATTTTATATATATTTTAAACTCATGCCAATTTTGAGACATAAAAAGACAGGTTAAATTCAAGAAATATATAGAAAATATAAAATCTTTATCAAAAATACCTTCTTGGTAATGAATTCGGGATAGTTGTCTTAGAGAATAGTCCGTGACATGGACCATGGAGCAGACCCCTTTGGGAGTGAAGTCTAATTGGCTCCTGATCCCTTTCTCCAGGTACTGGATCCTCCATTTAAGGAACCTCTGCCTCTTCTCCTCATCACCGAAAGCCTTGGCATAAAGCTCCTTGTTTTGGAACTCCTCGTAGACGTTATAGCATGGAGGGTGGCCCTCCTTATTGAACTCGTGCATGAAAACCACATTCTCCATTTTCGGCAGGTCAAGGTCCTCCTCGAGAAGGGTGTCAATGCCGAACTGCTTCCTCCAGATTATGGCATTCTTGATCATGGCCATGGTCTCCTTCACCTTGAACTCCCAAGCACGGTGTCGCTCTTCTCGTCGCCCGCAAGGGGGATGCCCCAGATGAACACCTCCTCCGATGCCACCGCGACCATCGATGCTTCACCAGAGGCCTCCTTTTTTTGCTTTGCAGCCGGCGCTGCTAGAGTCACCTCCTCTATGGCCAGCGGAGCGACAGGGACCACGATCACCTCCACTGTCTTGGCCCCGTCCTCGTCCACCACGACGGCCTTCTCCTTCGTTGGTGGCGGTGGAGAAGCCGTCTCCTCGACCACTGCTGTCTTTGAGGGTTCCTCCAGTTCTGCTAGCTTCAGGGGCTCCTCTTCTGCTTCTACTATCTTTGGAGGCTCCTCCGACTCCCGCTCGATCGAAGCAGGGGTGGATGGCTCCTCGACCTAGGCCTCCTCCTCCGGCATGGCGGCGGCGGTGGGAGATGAAGGTGACGGGGAAGGAGAGGCTTCAAGTAGAAGGCTTGAAACGAACGATGAGGAAGCACGTGGCTCTCTCTCCTCCCTCCCCCCGATGCCCCCATAAAATGCCACACGTTAAACGGAGGAGGAAGCGAGAGAGGGAGAAAGGACTCATCCTCTCGCTTTGTCCAGGCGACACTCCATCGCGACGCACGACGGCCCCAACTCCTTCCTTTCGATCCTCTTCCACGGGTGCTTACGACGATGAAGAGGGGGAGGCCGCTGCCGACAATGCACGATAGCTGCAGCGATGATGCATGATGGCGGACATGTCGTGCTCAGCTGGCACTCCGATGATAGTCCCAGCTCCTTTTTCATGTACTTCGACGGCGATGTGTGGCGGCCTCTGCTCCTTTTTTGTGAGCATTTTATTTTTTTTTTCTTTTACGTGGTAACGTGGCCAAAGGAGATCCTATATTGCTGCCACGTGGCGGACGGATGCTTCTCCATTGAGAGGCCTCCGTTTATATATATATATATATTAGAGATTAGGATGGAGGTATTGGCCTCCATCCATCACGTGTTGATATTTTCTCAAGCCTTCGTTTGACACATTAGTAGGGCCTCAGCAGGATGCTCTCGTAGGAGCTCAGCGAGAAGCTCCCATGAGAGAAGATGGATGAAGGAGAGGGGGTGATGGGATTCATCCACCAGTCAAGGCGAAGAACACAAAAGCTCCATCCACCACAAGGTCTTGGCCTTGAACATGTGCTTGACATCGAGGTCTATGTCCGCCCCCGCCATGGCCGCTTGGAGGTCAAGAAGGAGCAGAGAACGTACATCTCCTCCACCCTTCATCGTCAGGGACAGACACACCACCACCGCCAGCCACTCTATCTATAGTCGATCCCTCTGTAGCCGAAGCCCACTTCCATCGGAGAGAAAGCACCGATCGACATAGTTCATGGCGAGCACCATCATGAGGGCACACCGCCACTGCCAGCTGCCCCATCCCCTTGTAGTCGAAGCCCACCTCCACCGAGGAGGTGGCACCGATCAAGGTAGTTCATGGCAAGCACCATTGTGAGGGTAGAAAATTCATGCCAAGCGGCAGCGCGTGCCACCCACTCAAATGTGCCCTTCCTCATGAAGCGAAAATAGAGATCGTCGACATTGCGAGGAAAGCATGGGGTGGGTCTCCCCTTCTTTGGCAATCAAAGAATACAAGAGAAGTTTGGAGGATGGCTTGGGTTTCGTGTTGGCTATTTATCCTATGTTTTTCCACTAGTTTTTTTTTTCTACTTTTTCCATCCTCAGCACTTTCAATTGGGTGGGAGGCTTGAGTTTAAATTGCATTTTGTGAATCACACAGTTTATATGCTAGCTAAAATATAAGCTGATGATTTTTAATTAATTTTTTTTAATTTTTTATTTAAATTATTAAATTAACTCTCCACCAATCTCGAATTTATTATATGTTTAGATATTTTATTAAATATATATTTTTTTATTCATGTTTTCTTTCTTGGATGTTATTCAATATTGGTGTCAGTTGCTGACTTAGATGGCTATTATTTCTAGCTTCAAGAGTCTTGGTTCCCATATCTCATATGACTAAAGTATTTTCGATTCCATCGCTTGAATGAATGCATGGAGTCTCATTTTTATTTTGACATCTGTTAAAATTTGACACCTTGAGATTCAGCCCACATTGAGCCCACAGCGAGATTCGCGGAGAAAAATGGAGTCCAACGAGATCAAGATCACCTGAAACGGAGCTCGGATGGAGGAGATACGAGCTTTTGAAGTCGGCATGAGAATCGAGGTAACAGAGAGGTAGGGGTTGGTTTTCTCACCGCCGTACGAACCAGAGGAGAGAGAGAGACGTGAGGCTACTGTGAGAGAAGGAGCAGGAGGCTCCTGGACAGCGGTCGCCAGGCTCTTCAGGGGTTCAGGGGGGTCTTCAAGAGAGAGAAAGCTTTTGTGAGGGGAACTTCTAGTGAGAGAGAATTGGGTGTACAAGGGTTGAGGGTGAGGTCTCCTCTTGTAAAATTTTCTTTTCATAGTGAAGTTTGCATGCCCCGTGGAGGCGAGCCCTTTTGTGGCTGATCCACGTATTTTGATTGTTTTTCTTTTGTTTTGTTTCTTCTTTCTTCCTGCTGCATCGCGTGGTACTGAAAGGATCTTGGGAGGTGGTGTCCTGGCCAGACATCCACCCAATAAATGGTATCAGAGCAAGGCGATACAAGGACGCAGATTGCAGTGGTGGTGAGCAAGACTGAAGATGAAGAAAACAGGAACAATCAAGATGGAGATCAACAAGTTCGATGGTAAGAGCAATTTCTCCTTGTGGCAGACAAGGGTGAAGGACGTGCTCATCCAACAGGGGTTGATCGACGCTCTCTTGTGCGATGAGAAACCGACCACCATGGAGGTGCGGGATTGGAAACGGCTACAGATGCAAGCGGTGAGTACCATCCGCATGTACCTGGTAGATGAGGTGGTGATCCATGTGCTAAGCGAGACTTCCCCGACGGTGCTGTGGTCGAAGCTCGAGGAGTTGTACATGGCGAAGTCTCTCACCAACACTCTTTTCCTCTGGAGGCAGTTTTACCAACTACGGATGACTGAGGGACAGAGCGTGCAGGAGCATCTCAGCCACTTCCAGAAGATCCTCACCGACCTTCTCAGTGTTGGCGAGAACGTTGAGGAGAAGACCAGGGCGCTGGTTTTGCTGGCATCGCTTCTCCCTTCGTACGAGTCCTTGGTGACTGCTCTTCTAGTGGGGAAGAGCACTATCAAGATGGACGAGGTCACCGCGGTGATACTCCAGAATGAGGTTCTCAAGAGGGAGAACCCAGCTTCGAGCTCAGGTGGCAGTAGCTCAGCTTTAGTGGCTTCTGGAGGAGCAGAAGGCGGTAGACGGAGCGACAGGAGATCGCAACGAGGGCGGTCCAAGTTCAGGAGGGACTTGAGCAAAACCAGGTGTTACCGGTGTGAGGAGTTAGGACATCTAGCCAGAGATTGTCCTCAACTGAAAAATCGGACGGTGGCTGCTGTAGCGACGGCCGGCAGCGATTCAGATGGAGATGTCCTGGAGATATCTGACGAGGTATCTACTTCTTCCTAGCAGTGGATATTAGATTCTGCATGCCCCTATCATGTGTGTTGCAGAGAGGAGCAGTTTGACTCCCTAGAGAACAGTGAGGGCACTGTATATCTGCCGGATGGATCAAACTGTGCGATCAGAGGCATTGGGACAGTCAGTGATTCAGAGGAGAGAGAGAGGCATGAGGCTGCTGTGTGAGAAGGAGCAGGAGGCTCCTGGACAGCGGTCGCCAGGCTCTTCAGGGGTTCGGGGGGGTCTCCAAGAGAGAGAGAGCTTTTGTGAGGGGAACTTCTAGTGTGAGAGAATTGGGTGTACAAGGGTTGAGGGTGAGGTCTCCTCTTGTAAAATTTTCTTTTCATAGTGAAGTTTGCATGCCCCGTGGAGGCGAGCCTTTTTGTGGCTGATCCACGTATTTTGATTATTTTTCTTTTGTTTTGTTTCTTCTTTCTTTCTGCTGCATCGCGTGGTACTGAAAGGATCTTGGGAGGTGGTGTTCTGGCCAGACATCCACCCAACAACATCCTCTTTGTTTTTTTAAATATCAATTCCACGAATAAACTAATAAGAGAATACGAAAAGATATATACGTTAAAAAAAAAAAGTATTTAAAATTAGCGGCCCCATCAAATGACATGGTGCCATGGTGCGCAAAAAGCTAATGGTAGTCCAAAGTCATGATAGTCTAAGGAGATTTGATCAAAATTTTGGTTTCATGGATATATTAAAGGAGTGCTCTTAGTTTAGATCCGTATGCTTCTCTTATCAAAATATTGTTGGATATAAAATATTTATAAATATGTACAAATAAAATAAATAAAATTTGACTTTCCATTTTGAAATATAGCTAGATCTAGAAGGAGTTCAAGCTTACTCAATTATCATCTATATTATAGGTTATAAATTTTGATCCCTGTTATTTGGTGATTACAACTTGTCCACCGTACCTTCTTATCAACCAGTGCCTAAAAATGATCATGGTATTAAGTGCAGCAATAAATAGTAAATTTATTTTACTTTTCGATTTATCTTGTTACAAAATTTATTATTGAGTGAATAGCAAAAGGAAATATGAGTGAAAAAACATCCACATGAGTATTATATACACATGCTTAACCAAATACGCAAATCTTCTCTTAAGAATAATGAAAACCTAAATAATCCTATTAATTATCCAATGAAATATTTAATCATGCAAAAATAGAGAATTTAGTATGACCTATTCTAAATTCTTTTGTTTTTATTTTTCTATCTTTTACTTCTCATGCTGCTACTAATTATGGAATAATGGTCAGAGTAGACACAGACTTTCTTGTTGAAAAGTTGTTTGGATCATTAGAGCAAACTTATCTAAGTTGTTAGTATTACATCACCATCGAAATCATTAGGAAGGGACCCAATGGTTAGGTTCTCCACCGGTACAGAAAAGAGCTTGACAAGCACACCTTTCATATGGACTTATGTTTGTATTCAGGTGTAGGCTAGAGTTGGTACCTTTAACTTTTGTTGTTTTTTTTTTTTTTGTAAATAACTTTTGCTCAAAATGATGTGATGTCATTAAGAGTTAATTTAATATATTCTTAAAAAATAATATCATGTTTATGTTTGCACATAATGTCATTAAGAGTTAATTTAAAAGAGTTGCTAATTGGCTTATCGGCGCCTCATAGATCGGGATCCTGCATATGCGAGACAGTACTCAAGAGAGGAAATAGATAGAGAAGGGGGGAGGGAGAAAAATATAACATATTGCTCCATCCATTATAGGAAAACAGAGAGTACTTGCTAGGTGAACGTGAACTGATGGACTAGAGTATGTTTGATTGTTTTTTTTTTTTTTTTTAATTTAATCTATAGCAGGATGAATACGAGAGTTTGTATGCGGAGAAAGTTCTTGTTGAGAAAAAAAGGTAGGGCGGGATACTTTTACCTCTTCATTTTTTTTTATAATTTACTATGATAAATTGTAATATTCAGAACCTAATTAGCCACAAAAAATAAAAATGCATGATTATTGAAGCATGAAAAAAAAATAGAGAAGGCTCCTGTTGGACTTTCGATTGGAGTCGACAGATGACTCCGGGGAGGAGTCCAACTCCCTCCTCCCTGCCCCTCCCTGTTGGACTTCCGATTGGAGTCGACAGATGACTCCGGGGAGGAGTCCAACTCCCTCCTCCCTGCCCCTCCCTCTCCTCTACTTCTATTTAAAGGGTCGAGTCCCTTCTGAAGCACCTCCATTGGCCACCGTATTTTTAATTAGAAAAGATCGATGTTTATTTTCTCGGGTTCATCAGAGACACAGCCAATCCTCATCAGAGATGAAGTATGGATCTTCTATTTCTCTTTAATCTTTCTTCCTAGGTCTAAATCTATCTCTCGCGAACCATTACCAGCCGGATTCCGACGGCAATCACCGAAGATGTGTTTGAAAAATCCTCCCTGTTTCGAGTTTTATTGCTGCCCTTTTCTTCGATGCTGGTGGTCACCACCGATCGACGGTTTGGATTTCTTGGACTACGCCATCGCAGCCCCAATAGTCACCGGCTACTGCTGCATCGATCATAGCTTTTGATCTGACAAACAAAGAGGGACCACACGGTCTTCTGTTTTGCCAATGAAGTCACGGAAAGAAAGGAAGAGGAGGAAGAAAAAAAAAGAAGACAAAAAAAAAGAAAAGAGAAAAAGAGAAAAAGAGAAAAAAAAAAGAGAGATTCTCTTTCTTTCCTCTCTCCCTCTAGACTTCCACTATTTTTCTCTAAAAAATTTTAATTTTCTCTCTCTAAGATTTATTTCTCTCTCTTCAATATTTTCTCTCTCTATCATGCTTGTTGTATCTCTCTCTTTTCTTGAATTTATGAAATTGAAGATCTATCTTTCATGATTAATTTAATCTTATTTTAGAAATTTGATTCGAAAAACACACAATTTTTAGTCCGATCTTAAGTAGGGTTTTCGTTTGGGATTTTATTTTGATTTAGTTATAAATTAAAATTTAATATAAAAATATAATTTTGAATAATAGATTCTGAAGAATCTCTTCAAAGTTAACTGATATGTTCATTCAGTATTGTGTGAAAGATCAATAATGAACTGTCTTCTTGAAAAATTTTATAAGTATTTTGAAAGTAAATACCAGTCTTTGAATTATATATGATCCATAAAACTATATTTTGAATGACAACTGATTTATAAAATATCATGATTTATTATGGAATATGCATGTGTTTAATGAACTTATGATATCTATATGTTATATTGCGAAAGTGCTTTAATACGGATCATATTTCATGCTCTCAACTTAACTATATTCTAGACCCTACCAACGAGGGTTATATGTTGGCACTTTATTCTGGGCCCTGCCACGGGGATAAGTATAGTCATAATTAAAGTTGTTGAGTTATATATATTTTGACTCGAATCAAAATTTATGGTTATGTATATGTATGAATATTTAAAAATATTTATTTTATTTAAGTAAGCTTGAAATATGTTTTATGTTCATTCATGGTATTATTTTTAAATTTCATATCTTATGATAATATCTGAAATGTCTAGTTAAGATATTCATTGCATACTAGGCTATCTAGTTCGTTACTTTATATTTTACCATTTTATAGATTCAGGGGAGTAGCTTAATTCGAAAATTCGATATGAGAGAGTGAATTAGAGATCCACTTTGATATTTTATTTTGGACTAAGATTTATTAAAATTTGACGTAAGATCATGGAGCTTTATTTTGTAAGATATTTGATTTAGTTATTTGAATTAAAATTGAATATTAATTATTTAAATTTTGTTCCGTTCTTATTTTGTGATATCATGATAAGATACCTTGCATACTTATAAAGAGAGTTCTTCATGAGTATGCGGCGATTGTCATGACCTTCGACTCACGATCTCGGATCGAAGGCATGATAATTAATATGGTATCAAAGTATAAGTGGATAACTTATGACACACAGAATCAGATATGAGTGTAGGTGGGTAGATACTAGGAACATTGGGACAATAACTTGTATTAATTGTGACGACTTAGAAATTCTAGACTTGACACAAGTGGATATCATTGATGGATTTAAAACAGAGTGCACGATGAAAGCATGGTGATCAAAGTTGTTTTCAAATTGAACAAGACAATAATTTGATTTAAAAGATGAGGTGATAAAAGACCTATATTTAGGATTAGAGAATACTTAAGGAAGAATTAATCTTGATTATTTTGAAGATTCAGTCAAGAAAAATTTTGAAGATAAAATTTCTTTTTAGGAGGAAAAAATGTAATATCCATGACCTAATTAGCGGCCAAAAAAAAGAATTTGCATGATTATTAAAGCATGAAAAAAGAAAAAAAAAAGAAGAAACTTCCAATAAGAGTCTTCAATGGGAGTCTTCTCTCATCGGACTCCCGATCGGAGTCAACAAGTGACTTCAAGGGGGGAGTCCAACTCCCACCCCCCCCTGGTTCTATTTAAATGGACGAGTCCCTTCTGAAACAATCTTGCTAGCTACCTTTTTTTTTCATCAAAAAAAAAAATACCACGACAACTAATTCTTACAGCTTTTGCTTTCTTAGAAGAGTACATCGGCACACTTGTTTATGGCACCTTTGGTACCTGTTCATTGCACTGGGGCAACTCTATGCAGCAGCAATTGCCATTTCATAACCTTAAAACTATATCGTGGTTTCCTACTCTTTTTAGGGTATCATATATATATATATATATATATATATATATATATATATATATATATATATATATATATATATATATATATATATATATATATATATATATATATATATATATATATGTGTGTGTATATATGTATGCACACACACACACACATATATATATGTGTGTGTACACACATATATACATACATATATATATGTATGTACACACACACATATATATATATGTGTGTGTGTATGTACACACACACATATATACATACATATATATATATACACACACATACATATACATACATACATATATATACATATACATATATATATACACACACACACATACATATACATACATATACATATACATATACATACATACATATATATATATATATATATATATATATATATATATATATATGTATGTATGTATGTATGTATGTATGTATGTATGTGTGTGTATGTATATATGTATATGTATATATATATATGTATATATATATGTATATATATGTATGTATGTGTGTGTGTGTATATATGTATATGTATATGTATATATATATGTGTATATATATATAAAATAATATTCTGTGAAGGGGTATTGGAGTGTTGCCAACTCAGATTCTCAAATGAGTTTTGTTGTGTCATTTATAAAGAACACATCTTCACATTAAATTATATTATTAACGTATAGTATTATTATATTTTTATAATTAAAGTCTATTTATATAGATAGTTAAGAATATAAAGTGATTTTAAAAATTTGAATGAATATTATTTTATTATGTATATCTAAATTTTTTTTCAATTTGATGAGATCTAGAAGAAAAATTATGTTCGTACATCCGATCCCATGCAATGCATAGGTCTTCGACTAATTAAAGATTAATTTTGATGCCTTTGTATGTCATAATCAAGCGGCAGTAGGTTTTGTGATTCGAAATGAGTTGGATAAGTCGATACAAGCGGGTGGCAAAGCCTTATTACCCTCATTAATGCCCCTTGAGCTTATTACAATATGGTTAAGCATTATGATTGTTGTTAATAAATTAAGTGCTCATCTATTTGGCTAGAGGGGGCTCTTCAACTGTTATTTCATGGCTTCAACACTCTTTGGGGAGTAAGATTAAGCATAATCCTTTTATGTGTGATCTTTTAACTTGGAAAGCTTCTTGTTGTTGCTGTTATATCTTTCATACTTTTCATGAAGCTAATCAAGCAGCAGATTATATGGCAAGATGAGCACTTACTAAAGAGGTAATATGGGACTATAGGGATATGTTAGATACTGCTTTTGCTACAATTCTATAAGCAAATAGATATAATGTTTGCTATACTGAAAAGGATTGAAATTGGGTGGGACACGTGGGAAAGAAGGTGTATGTCTGTTTGACACCTTTCCTTTATGTTCAGTTTCAATCTCCCTTCAATTGTGAGTTTTAGAGCTTGGCGCACCAGGCTAACACACTTCCACAGGGGTCCTTAGGCTTTTTGTTTCAGTCTTTAACTTATACTTCTATGGCTATTGGAAAAGAAAGGTGGATCTTTTCTAAATGCTTTAATTCTTTGACATGCTGACATTTTAAGGTGGATGATTATTACACCGTGTTATACCTCAATCTGATGGCCCAAGACAGGCACATGATAGATGGTGCACATCCTTAGGGTTTAAGTCCATAGGATATGCAAGATTTATCTTCATATTCATATACATTCATATCAATCTCATACAATGGTAATAAAAGTAAACTTCTAATTCATTTATTCAATAAAAATGGTTCACGGATTTAATAAAAATAAAATAATATTTATTTCAGAAACAAATAAAGCAAAATGCATCTAGGGTCCTACGCTCCTCAGTGCTCTCTGAGTCTCACATATTCTTTTAAATCTGAAAAAAATAGAGTATATGAGTGAGTTTTATGACTCAGTAAGTTATTAAAACCTCTAATTCATTTAAATATTTATACAAAAAAATAAATTTTTAAGTTGCATAATTTTTCATTAAAAATATTTCAATGAGTATAAAAGTATGCCACAATAATCAACATAGAATTAAAATATATATTTGCTCTAAATAAAATTTTTAAATAATCAAGGGTCAACCTGTAACACCCCGGCCCAAATCAGCCCAAAAAGCCCAAAGCATTACAACAAAAAAAAAAAAAAGAATGAAGAAGACTCCCGCTGGGAGTCTTCTTCCACCCAAATCACCGATGCAGAGGTTGAATCCGAGGCGGATTCGACCTCCCCTACACCCTATAAAACCCCCTCTCCTTCCCTCTAAGGTTGGTCACGACGAGCATCGGATTTTTCTTTTATTTTTCTCGAATTTTTTCGTTGAAGCCGCGGATGTCCTCATCGTGTTCATCTCAAATATTTGCCGGAGACCTCACCGGAGTCGGAGGTAAACCCGTCTTCTCCTTCCTCTCTTCTTTCCTCTCTTTTTCACGGCTTCGTGCATCCTCTCCGGCCGTCAGGATCGTCGGAAAATCCATGAACAAGATGACCCCTATTTTGTTCTGTTCGGTCGGGCCATATTCCTCTCTTTTCCGGCCACCGGCACCGTCGGTTGCGGCGTCCCATCCCCGAGACCGAACCCTCATCTTCCTCTCTCCTTCCCCTTCCTTTCCGTGCCGATGTGCACGCTCGCCGGCGACCGGAGTCGCCGAATTTTGTTGCGAAAGAATTTTTCTTTTTTGTCGCTTTTCCATCGTCGGTGGTCACCGCCGACCACCGGTTTGGCCGCCTCTTGCCATCGGACCACCTCTCCTTCGACCGTCGACCATCCCCGTGCCGGCTGCGCTGCCGGCCGGCCAACCAATGAGGGAACCTCACGGGCCCTTGTTTCAGCCCAAATGAACCCACGGGAAAAGAAAAGAAGAAGAAAGAAGAAGAAGAAAAGAAAAGAAAAGAAAAAGGAAAAAGAAAAAGAAAAGAAAAAAGAAAAAGAAAAGAAAAAAAAAGGAAAAAGAGAAAGAGAAAAATAAAAATAAAAATAAAATAAAATAAAATAAAAAGAAGAAGAGAGAAAAATTTTTTCTCTCTCCTCTCTCTATCTTCTCTCTAGTTTCTCTCTCTAGATTCTCTCTCTATTTTTTTTCTCTAGACTTTTCTCTCTCTTTACGGATTTTATCTCTCTAGGATCTTTTCTTCTTCTCTGATTGCATCATGAACCCTAGAATAAACTTGAAGATGAAAATAAGATGATTTGAGATTGCTTCGAAATTCGTGCGGTAGATCTGATCCCAGTTTGATCCTATTCGAAATTTGTAACACTTGATTCATATTGAGTCACCCTGATAGGACCTCTGATGATCTTGATCATGAGTGCCTCATCAGAAGGATGCGAAGATTTCTCTCTCTACTTTCTCTCTCTAGAATTTTCTCTCTCTTTATGGATTTTCTCTCTCTAAAAGTCTTATGGATCAGTGGAGGATCTAGATACTTAGATAAATCTTAATTTTGATTAGTCCTAAGAGAGGTCCTCGATCTGTGTTATTAGGATCAATTATCGATAATTTTCTCTATATATGATTTTTATATTTGATCAGGGTCATGAAGAGATACGATTGTCTGCATAAGATATCGAGTGAAATATCTTGTTAGAGAAATTCATAAGTCAAAAAAAAGAACATTGATTTCTGTGCTTGGATCAGTCACCGGTAAAGGTAAGAATCTCTGTACATGATCATCATTATATATGTTATTTTATCATTGGTTTTATTTCATTGATTTTGCATCGTTGGATTTGAGATCGATGATTTTGTTATATCTGAGACACTGTTATCTATTTATGTGATTTTGAGCATGAGTATGTTATATCAATTCATATGTATCAGCGATTAATGGCATGATTATATGGGTATGATATATTTATTACATTGCAAAATTTGAATTGATTAATGAAGTCAAATATTTTAATTTCATGAAAATAAAAAGAAAGAGAAATATGGTTTGGACTGGCCTTATCATGTGGAATAGCTTGCCAGGAGCTTATGCCTGGGACAGCCCCCACAGGCTTATGTGTGGAAGAATATGATCCGAGAAAGATCATGAAGAATCTGATCCGAGAAAGATTATGAATGATTTGATCCGAGAAAGATCATGGCCACTTTGATCCGAGAAAGATCATGAATATTTCGATCCGAGGAAGATCACAGAAATCGATCCGAATAAAAGATCGTCGCATGATCCTGGTAGTCCAAAGCCAAAGCCAAAGCTAAAGCTAAAGCGAAAAAGAAAAGGATTAAAGATGATGTGATAATAGAAGAAAATAGAAAGATAAGACATGAAACAATCGTTGAATAAAATTATTTCACTTATTTAACCTATGATGATGCATCTCTTTTGATAAAACAGATAATCTATAAATATTTGCAGTATTCTGGACAGTGAACATCGACTTTTACGTGTTATTGTCTATCATTATTTTCAGATTATATTATTATATTGATGTGATATGGAAATTCTTACTGGGCTGTAAAGCTCACACCCCTTCATCTTTCTTTTTCTTCTCAGAGTTACAGGATGATTTAGATTGGCTATGGCTTGGATTTACGGGTGAGTAGAAGGATAAATAGAGTGTCATAGTATCTGATCAGAGAATTGAAGAAATTTAAATTGTAATTATGCAAGGTTTTATGAATTATATTTGAAATTAATTGTTATGGATGTTAAGGTTGTAATATTTATTTTGGCCTTGCATATTCTTTAGGGCTTGCTCTAAGGAGTGTGCGGCCATCACGTATCCAACCCGGGTGTTGGGTTCGGAGCGTGACAGAATGGTATCAGAGCTTAGGATATGATCATTAGGGATAATGATATAAGTGATTAGAATATTACAGAGTGATATCAGAGCTTAGATTATGATCATTGGAGATTACAATATAAATGATTTGGATGTGATAGAATAATATCAAAGCTTAGGTTTAAGATCACTAGAGATTATGAAGAGATATTAAAACTTTATGTAAGATCAGTAGGATAAGTGATATCAAACTTTGAGATTATAATCACTAGAGTATGATTGATAATATCAGAGTTTAAGATTTTGATCATTAAAGGTATGATAGAATGATATTAGAGTTTAGGTTATGATCACTAGAAGATATGATTTAAGTGGTATTTGAGTTTAAGGTTATAATTATTCAGAATTGTAATTCTAGTGATATCTGAACTTAGGTTATGATCATGAGGAACATGATGGATATAAAAGAGAAGATTCAATATTTAGATTTCAAATCAATAGATATTAAGATGAAATTTATGCATAAGTGGCATATGTTATCTATAATAAAATTGATGAGTTATATCTTGGATTTCAATTAGTAGGGTGGCCTGAATATAAGAAGAGTTGATCTTGGAATGAAGTGGGAGGTATTGAT
Source organism: Elaeis guineensis (assembly GCF_000442705.2). Lineage (NCBI taxonomy): Eukaryota > Viridiplantae > Streptophyta > Magnoliopsida > Arecales > Arecaceae > Elaeis > Elaeis guineensis. The sequence continues at coordinate 2,442,902 of NC_025999.2, forward strand.
AAGTTATGTTGAGTATACTAGATGATTTTGGAATGTAAAACTTATATGATTGAAGATCATGATAATTTTTTTTTAATTTCGATGATAATTGTCTGAGCATTATGAATTTGGACTTATCAAAGAAAGTTAATTAGGGTATGGTCTAAGAAGAAATTACATCATATGAGAGAGAAATATTTTTTGAACACTGAACCCATAAGAGGTCATATATGAAACTCAATCTTAGATGAAAAATATACTTGAATTTTATTATAAGAATATGAGATACACATCATGGTGAAATCTTTGGTTACTCAAAATATCATATTCTGAATAGGATTCCTTGATCCTTCAAGTTACATTGAATTTCAAGTCAAAAGCTTACTTTTCTAAGTGGATCAAAAGTATTTTGATATTGTTAAATTAAAAAAAAAATTATTATTTTGTCAGAGTATGATATACAGGTTATGATGAAATCTTTAATAATTCATATTACTATCTTTGGATTAGATTTTTTTTTAATTTTTCTTGTGATTGTTGAAAATGGTGAAGTGTATTAATTATTCAAGTCAAGTTTGGATTTTTTTTTAAAATTAAATTAAGATATCTTGCTAATGTTAAATTTTGAATGACTTATACAAGGGACAAGATTTTATATAGATTTATTGATTAATATTAAGGGTTGTGATGAAGGGAGTTCTATAAGAAATAATCAAGTTGATTCTACTTAAGGATGCTGGCTTGAGTTCTTCTAATTTGTCAAGTTAGAATTAATTCTTTTAAAAAAGAAGATTAATTTAGAAATTATCTAAATGATTGTAAGATAAATCTAAGGTTAACTCTAATTGATTCTAGATATGTTGGATTCTTGAAGAGTGATGAAACTTATGCAATGATTTCAAACATAGAAAGTGGATCAAGATTTAATTTTTATATGCTATACCCAAAGGTAGTAAAGATAAAGAAACTTAAAATTTTGTCCTAAGTCTTATATGAAATTTGAAGGTTAGATCTATCTTGGATTGATCTAACATATGAGGATATTTTTATCTTTGATAGACTTATATAATTTGATAAATTAAGATCAGAGTGTGCAGCAAAAGCGTGGTGGATTAAATTGATTAGAAATATTAATCTTTAAAATCAAAAGATATTATGATGAAATATATTAGTTGCAAATAAGGAAGGATTTTATTGATAATGAAAGGATACTATAAATTTTGATCTAATCTGATCATAGCCGGATAATCTTGTCAGTAGGTTGCTTCATTGTAGATAATGCCAAAAAATTCTAAATATCTCAAGTTTATTAACAGCTTGATAGTTCTGATATTAGTTCAAACTTAGAATGTCTTGACATAGATCTCATATTTTTTTTTAAATTTAATATTGTTACTTGAACTGATATAGAAGATTGAGATTTTTCTTAAGATGAGAGTCTATATATAAAATTTATTGGAAGATCAAGTGAAGAAAGAAATCGATGATTGTGAAGAGTGCCCGATGTTTGATCTTTATTTATTTTTCTATCAAGGGTAGCCTGAGATAATTATGAATTTGAGTGGAATGTATTAGACAAATAACGGTGGTATATTAATACAAGTCCAAAATATTATAGTTCTTCAAAAAGTTGAGAAATCAATAAGAGAAGATGAATTTGAAATTTCAAATAATTTTGTTATAACAAGATCATGAGAAATAATAATATATAAGACATTATTGTAAGCTTGAGAATGACATGAAGAATGTATATTTTAGAATATATCTCAAACAACATAACTTAATTTCGAGGACGAAATTATTTGAAGGGGGGAGAATGTAACACCCCGATCCAAATCAGCCCAAAAAGCCCAAAGCATTACAAAAAAAAAAAGAATGAAGAAGACTCCCGCTGGGAGTCTTCTTCCACCCAAATCATCGGTGGAGAGGTTGAATCCGAGGCGGATTCGACCTCCCCTACACCCTATAAAACCCCCTCTCCTTCCCTCTAAGGTTGGTCACGACGAGCACCGGATTTTTTTTTTATTTTTCTCGAATTTTTTCGTTGAAGCCGTGGATGTCCTCATCGTGTTCATCTCAAATACTCGCCGGAGACCTCATCGGAGGCGGAGGTAAACCCGTCTTCTCCTTCCTCTCTTCTTTCCTCTCTTTTCCACGACTTCGTGCACCCTCTCCGGCCGTCAGGATCGCCGAAAAATCCATGAACAAGATGACCCCTGTTTTGTTCTGTTCGGCCGGGCCATATTCCTCTCTTTTCTGGCCACCGGCACCGTCGGTTGCAGCGTCCCATCCCCGAGACCGGACCCTCATCTTCCTCTCTTCTTTCCCTTCCTTCCCGTGCCGATGTGCATGCTCGCCGGCGATCGGAGTCGCCGGATTTTGTTGCGAAAAAATTTTTCTTTTTTGCCACTTTTCCATCGTCGGTGGTCACCGCCGACCACTGGTTTGGCCGCCTCTTGCCGCCGGACCACCTCTCTTTCGATCGCCGACCATCCCCGTGCCGGCTGCGCCGTCGGCCGGCCAACCAACGAGGGGACCTCACGTCCCCTGTTTCAGCCCAAATGAACCCACGGGAAAAGAAAAGAAGAAGAAAGAAGAAGAAGAAAAGAAAAGAAAAGAAAAAGGAAAAAGAAAAAGAAAAGAAAAAAGAAAAAGAAAAGAAAAAAAAAAGGAAAAAGAGAAAGAGAAAATTAAAAATAAAAATAAAATAAGAAGAAGAAGAAGAGAGAAAATTTTTTTCTCTCTCCTCTCTCTACCTTCTCTCTAGTTTCTCTCTCTAGATTCTCTCCCTATTTTCTCTCTCTAGATTTTTTTCTCTCTTTATGGATTTTGTCTCTCTAGGATCTTTTCTTCTTCTCTGATTGCATCATGAACCCTAGAATAAACTTGAAGATGAAAATAAGATGATTTGAGATTGCTCCGAAATTCGTACGGTAGATCTGATCCCAGTTTGATCCTATTCAAAATTTGTAATACTTGATTCATATTGAGTCACCCTGATAGGACCTCTGATGATCTTGATCATGAGTGCCTTATCGGAAGGATGCGAAGATTTCTCTCTCTACTTTCTCTCTCTAGAATTTTCTCTCTCTTCATGAATTTTCTCTCTCTAGAAGTCTTATGGATCAATGGAGGATCTAGATACTTAGATAAATCCTAATTTTGATTAGTCCTAAGAGAGGTCCTCGATTTGTGTTATTAGGATCAATTATCAATAATTTTCTCTATATATGATTTTTATATTTGATCAGGGTCATGAAGAGATACGATTGTCTGCATAAGATATCGAGTGAAATATCTTGTTAGAGAAATTCATAAGTCAAAAAAAAGAACATTGATTTCTGTGCTTGGATCAGTCACCGGTAAAGGTAAGAATCTCTGTACATGATCATCATTATATATGTTATTTTACTATTGGTTTTATTTCATTGATGTTGCATCGTTGGATTTGAGATCGATGAATTTGTTATATCTGAGACACTGTTATCTATTTATGTGATTTTGAGCATGAGTATGTTATATCAATTCATATGTATCAGTGATTGATGGCATGATTATATGGGTATGACATATTTATTACATTGCAAAATTTAAATTGATTAATGAAGTCAAATATTTTAATTTTATGAAAATGAAAAGAAAGAGAAATATGGTTTGGACTGGCCTTATCATGTGGAATAGCTTGCCAGGAGCTTATGCCTGGGACAGCCCCCACAGGCTTATGTGTGGAAGAATATGATCCGAGAAAGATCATGAAGAATTTGATCCGAGAAAGATCATGAATGATTTGATCCGAGAAAGATCATGGCCACTTTGATCCGAGAAAGATCATGAATATTTTGATCCGAGGAAGATCACAGAAATCGATCCGAATAAAAGATCGTCGCATGATCCTGGTAGTCCAAAGCCAAAGCCAAAGCTAAAGCTAAAGCGAAAAAGAAAAGGATTAAAGATGATGTGATAATAGAAGAAAATAGAAAGATAAGACATGAAACAATCGTTGAATAAAATTGTTTCACTTATTTAACCTATGATGATGCATCTCTTTTGATAAAATGGATAATTTATAAATATTTGCAGTATTCTGGACAGTGAACATCGATTTTTACGTGTTATTGCCTATCATTATTTTCAGATTATATTATTATATTGGTGTGATATGAAAATTCTTACTGGGCTGTAAAGCTCACACCCCTTCATCTTTTTTTTTCTTCTCAGAGTTACAGGATGACTTAGATTGGCTATGGCTTGGATTTACGGGTGAGTAGAAGGATAAATAGAGTATCATAGTATCTGATCAGAGAATTGAAGAAATTTAAATTGTAATTATAGAAGATTTTATGAATTATATTTGAAATTAATTGTTATGGATGTTAAGGTTGTAATATTTATTTTAGCCTTGCATATTCTTTAGGGTTTGCTCTAAGGAGTGTGCGACCATCACGTATCCGACTTGGGTGTTGGATTCGGGGCGTGACATAACCTTCCACTCTCATTTTCTTAATCCCTGTGACTATGGCCACGATTGACTCATGGCTAATCTCGAAAAGACTAAATCCTAACTACAACATGCTATCTGTCGATCATGTGCTAATGATCATCCCATCGGATGTTCGAAAAAAAATTAGTTCTAATATCACACAGAGAAATATGTTCCCACTAGCACGTGCTAGCGATTAGCCCAGTTTGACTAGGTCCGAAAAAAAATTAGCTCCTAACTATAATAGATCGGTAATCGGCGTACACCAGTGATCACCCCACTAAAGGTTTGAAAGAAGACTAGATCCTGAATCCGTGTGATCATAGTCAGACTAGAGAGCAGTAGAATCGACATATAACATATTTTGATGTAATGAAATATAATTCATGTTTATTAAATCATGCATATGCGATTGAATATTTCACGAATCATTTTTATGTTGAACATATAGGATACTTAATTTAAATAGAATGCCATAGCAATAGATAAAATTAGAAATCAAATCACATGCATGATAAAGCATATTAGGGATAGAGGTAACTTATAAATTCTTGTTCTAGATTTTCATAATACTTTACTAACCAGGAGTATTAATCAAAATCTAAAATAATTAAATGCCCTGTTACGCTTCTAAAAAGTAATAGACCGTTTGATTTTTCTGATAGCAGATTCTAGTCCAGAATATTGAATTCGATCTAACATCCAGTGATCTTGACCAACCCTTGGATCTAATAATTACCTAAACAAGCATTTAAATAAAGGTCGTAGTTACTTGTGTGCAGAAAAATTGGTCAAGATCACTCATCCTCGATATCTGAATCTACGTTTCTATCGGATCAAATTAAAGTCCCTAAGTTAGATCTAATTTCATAAATTTAAAAAAAATTAAAAATTTAGACTCGATTCAGATCAATTAAAATAGAAAGGAGAGAAAGAGTGACTTGAGTTGGATAAGATCAGAGTCAGATCTGATCCATCAGTGATGATGACATTCGATGTACGAATCAGATGAGAGAGTATAATAAGAATTTATAGGAATTAATAAATAAGGAAAAGAGGAAGAAAAAGAAAGAAAATTAGAAGTATGATGGACAAAAATAAAAACGAGAGAAGGGAAAGAGGGAAAGAAAAGAGAAGAAGAGAAAACATGGAGAAGAGCGAGAATTGATGGCCAGATTGGGATGATAGTGGCATGATGAGTATAGCTGGGTCCGATGGTAGTGGCAGTGCCGATGATGGCGGCTTGAAAGCAAAGCCAAAGGAAGCAGAAAATGGGTTTAAAATAATATGAAAAATAGGGGTTCAGGTCTAAAAAAAATGGGAGAGGAGGGAAGGGAGCTCACAGGCAGTTGATAGAGATGGCGGATCTTGGTCGACAACAGTAGTTTCAATGGTTCAAAATAAAAAAAAAAATGACAAGGATGGATTAGAGAGAGAAAGTTGGGGTTTTGGGTGATTGTGCTTTGACTAAGGCAGTTCATCGATCATTAGAGAGGAGGAGGAAGCGAGGGAAGATGAGAGAGAAGGCTTGGTGATGCTGATGACAAGAGAAGAGGGGTTTTAAATAGAAAAAGGTTATTGAGGGGATAAGGCCGACCTAATACTGGCCGTCTATTGGTTGTATCGGCCTCCGATGGCCATCGGCCATTCGCATCGGCCCAAAGATCCTGCACTAGCTACCGTTTGGTGGCCCTATCTCTTATCGATGAGGATTGGATAGAGGAATCTTGATTGCCCTATTCCAATTCTAGATTTTTTAAAAAAATTTTGGCATGAAGTCGGCAAAGTGTGCGCAGACTCCAGTTCAAAATCGGCCCAGGTGGGCCAGATTTCACACACTGCATAAAACTCGGCGGTTTGTTTTATTTTACCGTGTGCAAGCCGACCAGAAGTCGGAGAAAGTCGCTGGAACATGTGTTTGGAATGCTATGAATCTGGTCGTTTCCTTTCTTCATTCCCTATAATGATTGTGAGTTCTAATGTTACCTTTACCAGGTGCAATAAAAGGCTACGGAGGAAACAGGGTCCCACATTGGCAATTGGAAGATTCTGCTTCGAGTAAGGCTCAAGTTTCGCCAACATATTACCACTGGGTGCTATGCTTCCAAGTCTATTATCATTTGCAACGATGTCTGGGTCATTCTGGATTAATTATATCAATTTTCTTTGTGGCTGTGGAATTCATGTACCTTCACAGGATTCCGAGATCTTTGGCTTTACAGAGGGTCTGTTCTAGCTTTTCGCTCACTGTATGTTTCTTGTAGCCCCAGGATGGGATTCGAATGTCCAGTTGCATCGAGGTCTCTTTACCTCAGCTGGGTCTTGGTCATTTTGTTCGATAGATACTGCCGACACAAAGGATGTCCCACACTACTCGACCTCAGCGCATGCGGCTGCATGTTTGATCCATTCCAACAGAGTTACTATTATGGAATATCCCTTCTCGGTACCCTGCCGATATTTAGAATACCCCAAGACTTGGTGCTACATGGGTCAGTGGCGTCCGGGGGAGTGGTGAGTGGTTTTGGGGGAGCCTACGTATTCTCACCACTGTTTGTGTACCCGTGTGACCGATTACTTATTATTTTAAGCAATGATTTCTTCTCCCACCGAGAATGGAAGAGTAGCAATCTACTAACTTTGATGGTTGTTGAAACTTAGCATTTTTTTAAAAAATCTTCTTAATTATGTATCTTTCTTGTCTATTCGAAAGTCAAAACTACACATTAATATTTACGTTATATATTTGCGCATCCGTTTGGACCCGCTTGCCGCATTCCCCCCTTAACCCTCTATCTTCTCATGTCCTTCTGACTCGTTCTCTTCTCCCTTTCATCCTCCTTTCCTACGCTCGCCAGCGATCCCTAGGCGAACACCCGGTTGAAACCCTAACCCGGGAGATCTCGCGCCGTCGGTGGATCTCCATCGGATCTTTTCGATCTTTTGCATGGAAACGTTATCCGCTCGGAGGCTTCAAGAGAATCTCGGAGTCGTTCTTCCAAGGATGAGGCAAGTCCCGGATCGAATGCTGTTCTTTTCCCCTGTTTCTTGGTCGTTTTTATGTTTTTTGATTCGAACAGCTGGGAATCGTGGTAAGGGATTCGGTTTCTTTGCGTCGGTCGGTGTAGTCGTGGTGTGATGTGATTCGGTGCATTGGGCCAGAACGCATGTGAGGGTTATAAGATCTTAGTATCTAATGGAAAGGAATAGGATGCTTGCGGATCCTGGATTTTAACTTTTTATAACGGTAATGGCTGACCGTAGAGATATTGGAGGTTGAGTCTTCTTTCTCGCAAGAATCTTGAATATTGACAGATGTCTCTGGATGGACTTCTTGGGATTGTCTTCTTCAGGAAGAAGAAGGTGAAAGACTGGATCTCACAACGTATCACGTTTCAAAACCTATATCTTTTGAGTTGGAAAAGAAAAAGAAAAAGAAAAATAACTTGGGGTGGTAGGAACCACTTGTGAGAGAACATCAAAGGTGAGTGAAAAATCAAGCTTTGATTCAGTTAGTCTAATATGCAATATAATATGATCCAGCCATAAAATCAAACTATGATGGTACACCTGGGATCTTGCATCTCAAAAATTTATTCGAAAATAAAATCCATTTATGAAATAGCCCGATATACTGTTACTCATTTGAAGATAATTGTCGTTGCAAAGGGAAAATATTTGTCAAAGTTTTTCTTCTTCAGAATGCTTTGTCATCCCATTTGTGTTGCATAACCTTTTTATGGATGCTAAGATCTCATCGTTAGTTATGTTTTATCCATCCATGTGGCCTCAGCTTTATAGTTAAGGTATGATCAGCTAAAAGTTGATAATATTTTACAACTAACTTTCATTGGAATGCCATCTTTTTGAATGGTTCCAAGTTCCTAGCCAAGGCAACTTTTGGTAAGAGAGGGGACTGCCTGGAGTCTTACAAAACCAGCTCGCAGGTAGGAAAACCTTTTTTTTTTTTTTTGTTTGGTCTGGGGGTATGGTAGGAGGAATGCATTCATTGCTGGACATATAGTTTAACTCGATGCAATTTAAGAACAACCTTCAAAGATCACAATTCTATTCAAGGAATTGCATTCATCTAAATAGAATAAGTTTGAAGCATGGAGCCAAACTGGAACAAATATTCAAAAATTAGATAATTCACAAAAGGAAAGCATCTCATGGTTCTACCAGAGTTTAATGTGAAAATTCAAAATACTGAAGAATTTGTGGCACCTAGATGGTATACCAAGTTTTCATTATTGCAAGGAAAGAATTGCTTGGAAGAGAGCATTTGCAACTGCATGAGGAGATAATTAGAATGCTCTATGTCCTCTTGTTCCTAAGTACTTTTTAGGCTCCCCCTCCCAATTTTTTGTAAAAAAAATGTTGCAACATCTCCTAGCTTAATAGGAACTTCTTTTTCTTATTTGCCCCTATATTAGGTAATATTTTATCTTTTTGCCTACAAAAAGCATCCAAAATCAAGGTTTTCCATACCACCCAGTACGGGACGTATCGTATTGTATCTGTATGGCGTATTGTACCGTACTAACACTACCGTGCTGTATTGAACCATGTACCGATACTATAATAGGATGGTATTAGTATGAGATTCGGTACTGAGATAGTGAACCTTGCCCAAAATCCTCTTTCAGCTCTAGATTTGTGACTTCTCCTAGCTTGAAGGTTTTGATTTGTGGGATCTCAGCCTTAGCTACTGTATTCATTAATTTTAGTTCTTTTGACTTGAGAAAAGCTTAAGCATAAGAAGAGCTTAAGCAAGTTGTGCATGCAAAAGGCAACAGATAGCATTGTTTGGCATAATATAAGTGTTTCCGGGCATAAGCACCTATTAATAAAGGTGGGTCACATTCATATGGTAATTTTAACATGTTTTCTAGTTTTAGGGCTGTAAAAACATAAAACACTGTTATGAGCTTGATATGATGGAATTAAAGAGGATGAGATGTGTACATACATCAGTCTTTACAATGGTGGCTGATGTGTCAAATCAAAGGAGGCATGTGAGGGTTTTTTTGCTATTTGGGTTGAATCTGTGAGAATTTGTATAACAAAAGAGGTTTCAGTCTAAGACTGTACTCACTGAAGAAGTTTGAGGTTTTGCTGCCTTAAGCTATGCAAATATTGTTAAGTTTGGTGATTTCTGTACTTGAGCTCTCCCAAGGCCTTTTCAATAAATCTAATCCTGTTAATTCATTGATAATTGGATTAACATTGGGCATTTTTTATGGGTGGACAATGATAATAAGTTATGATACTGACTAGTCTGCAGGTTTAGATTAGATCATGCAAGGAATATATATAGAGTTCATTAGGTACCTCTCTATTGAGTAAGCAATGATTATACGAAAAAGAGTAATGAAGATCTTCTGGTTCTTGGAGGAGTTTGTCATGCATCTTTCTAGATTGATGGATTTTATTATGATTATTATTTAATGCTTCAAAGTGGTTTGCATGCTTGAGCACTGTGCAGTTGATGCTAAGGAGCATTTTGCCATCCGTATATGTGATAGAGTATACAAAAGTTGTTGCAGCCTAAAAGCTAGTCATCAAAGGTATTGCTAAAGATGCATGTGTTTTGAACATGGTCTGATGGAGGAGAGATCAAGCATGTTGTGTTGTAGGTTAGAACCCTAATTAGTAGCATAGGATTGAACACCAATACTTGATGTCTTTTGATGATTTTTTTACCTTTCCCTGTTGCTATGCTAGTCTTTTAGGGACGTGATCTAAGGTGCCATATTGATCATGAGGTCTTGCTTCCATCATGCTAGATTTTTTAAAGTTTAACAATTGTTATGATTAAATTAGTAAAATATGTAAACTTTCCAATGCTCATATTTGAACATCACACAATTTTGGTGTTGTGAAATATAAATTGTGGAGTTGCAGCTGAAAAGTTAGTTGCAGCAAGAAAACTTGAAGGTGCTTCTGTGCTAGTGTTGCATATGGTCTGTCTAGCAAGGGCAAACATGTCCGATTTGTAGTTAAGAACCATAACCATGAAATTGCTATCCATATCCATAAAACATAACCATTGAACCTTGTCCTGGTTATTTGGGGACAGCTGGCAATTAAAATAGGTATTATAAATTAATGTATAATCTCTTGTAAAGTTTTTTTCCCCTTTTTTTGTGCTTCTCCTTTGTAAATCTCCTCCAGATATATGGTTTGAAACTTTATCTTGATTATATATCATGTTTCCATCATCAACCCCATGATATCTAAAATTTGCCTACTGTCTCATTTAGTGAGATTTTGAAAACCATGAAAACTATAGATGATCAGAAAGGTATCATGGTACCTATTTATCAAGAGAAAGATTAGGCACATGATTTGTTCTAATTATCAAGGAGTTAAAATTACGAGCTACTTTATGAAGTTAGGGAAAGTGTAATGAACAAGGAAAATGAAACATGATGATAGTGTCATATAAGCAGTTTGAATTTATGCATGAAAGCCAATAATGGAAGCCACATTCTTAGCCAAGTGATATAAAATATAAAGAAAAGGGAAAGATTTAAATATGGTTTATGGTAGGGTGCCAAGAAAGGTAATTTGGTGGGCTTCAAGAAGGAAGGGTATGCATAAACTGTACCTTTAAATCACCGAGGATATGCATGTTGGAGAATTTAGAAGCATAAGGAGTTGCTATGGTACTAAGTTAGTGTACTTTGAATCATAATAGGGCTTGCAACACATATTATCACTAAGCCCATCTCTTTTAATATTAACCATAGATGAACTTACTACTAATGGTAATGAAGGCGTACTACTGTACAGTGTATGCCATTTGCAGATGAGATAGTGTTGATTGATGAGAAAAGCATTAGATTAAATGCCAAATTGGATTTGTGGAAGAAAAATTTGAGGATAAGTTCTTAATAATAAGTGGAACAAAGAGTATACGGAAGCAATTTTAGTGAAAATAGAAATGGAGATGAGGCCATAATTAAGATTGATGGATGATAGATACCCAAAGTGATCAGTTTTGTTATTTGGGTTCTTTTATATAAAATAATGAAGATATAGATGAAAATATATGTAATTAAAAATTAGATCTGATTGGATGAGGTGGAGATGTGCTTTACAATGTCATAATTGACACATACCTTGGCAAATTAAAAGGAAGATTTGTAGAACGGTAATCAAGCTTATAAAGTTGTATGGATTGTAATGCTAGGCAATAGAGAGGGTTTGAGAAAATAAGTTGGATGTCACTAAAAGGAGAATGTTAAGACATTATGTGGTAAAACTCTAAAGGATATGGAAGAAAATATGTATATTAAAGAAGTTATAGAAGTTAGGCATTAAGAATAAGTGAAAGAGAGATTACATGCCCATGTGGATTGAGCATTCGAGGGTGCTTAAGTAAGGAGAGCTACTTTAGTTTGTATTGAAGGATGTAGGAAAAGGAGGGGAAGATCTAAGGTAACATAGATGGAGGTTATGAGAGAAGATATGGAAACATTTGAAATAACATCAGAGGTAGTCCTAAGTAGAAAAGCCTGGTGAATGAGAGTACATACAGCCAACTCATAGAGTTGGGACAAGTCTAGATGGTTATGGTTATGGTATAATATTTACATCATGCTAGATCTATATTGTATAATAATTGTGAGTAAATAAGAAAAAGAGGTAAGTTTTTCTTTTCGTGTGTTTGATTTCATGAAAAGATTATGGTGGAAAGGAATGTTGGTGTCCACATGGCTGGATGGAACTTGTTGGGTTATATGTTAGAAACCTAACCATTATAATTATGTGGACCTTCATTGTGCCATTGGTATAACAAAGGAGCTGGGCTACTTTTCAGATTTGATTACTAACTTCAAAGGTTAAAGAGCTTTTTTTTTTGTGGAAAAAATACATGTTTTTAGGAATTATTCATCTCTCCTTTATTATTCATTATTTTTTCCTAAGCCCAAAAACCCACTGGTTAGATATGAAATCATCCAAAAAAAGGCATTGAAGGTTGTCTTCCACTGTAGATTGTGAAGAGTATATTAATCGAGAACAAGGGTGGTTTGAGGTTGAGATAAACAGGAGAAATGGATGTTGAACGTTCTGCTAAAGGGTGATTGGGGATGTGAGGTGTTTGTGATTAGGACTTTCTGAAGACAAATCCGATAGAAGATATTGTTGTAAGTTGTAGCAGAAATGAAAATCATATCTTTTGTCACCTGGACCCTTAAGCCTAGTCTCAAGTTTCCATATCCAACACTTTAACATGAATATTAATTGGCTTGATACTTGGGAATAGGCTCGTAAGGATAAATTCTTAGATATTGGAAGGATCTGATATTTAGGCAGACACCTGCACTTGGCACACGTAGCTAAGTCAATGTAACGTTGTCGACATCTTTCAAATTGACTTCTAAGTGCATATTTAGATAATTTATGTTATTCAGAACATGCTTGAACCTGGTGGACTTAAATAGCAGATTTGTTGTCAAACCCTTGCATAACACAGATCTTACTCCTCCATGAATATCTAAGCTTAAAAGTGATGGGTAGAAGTTGCCCTTCCTTTAGGTGTTTAATAATTATTGTTTACTCATGTCTTCAGATCCTTATCACAGTCTCTTCTTAATATTGACTGCTGGTCTATTGCACCCTAGCTTGCAATTTCTTTATTTAGTTTCTCAAATATGCAGGTTCAAGAGAGGTGAATGGTAGTTTGTTTTATTTTGTGCTTGTGCTATTATATATTAATTTGGTTCTTGATGCAACTCCACACTTATATGTTTCTTTTCTTTTTTTCCCAAGTAGATCACATTTTTTCTGTCTTTTGTCTTTTTTTTCCTAAGTGAAAAGCAATGCAGATCAAATAATATTTTTGTCTCTAAGAAGATTGCCACTGTTTTGAGTCCCATCTTGAAGATAGCTACTACTACTCCTAGAGAGATGTCAAAAGGTTTTAGATACTTTCCTTTAGTAAACAATTGATTTTTTTCATCTACCATTGGGCCATTATAAGATTTAACAGAATAAACACTCCCACCTTTATTTTTATCACCTACTTTCCTCCAATTGAACTACGCATTTTCAAGTATGGCAAGGATTTATTTCCTTGTCAATTACAGAAGATCATTAGCTCAAGATTATGTCTAACCTAAAAGGAGATTGTCTTTCATTGAGCTCTCATATTCTATAGTTTATAGCTTGGATCTGATCTACAAGTTAACAATTACTAAGTACTTGCTTTCTATAGTAACATTTACTCTATGAACAGGTGTATTGTCATTGCCAGTCAATTTATAAATTACAATGAGGAAAGCTTTTGTGAGATAGAAACAACAGCTAACCATCTGTAGCTTTTGTAGGTTTAAATTGACTTAACTCATCTGGGACTACCATATGTCTCATCTTGGACTCCTCTATGTTTTAAAGCATTTTATCTTTATTACAAAAGGGGAGGGGGATTTAAAAGGATGGACTTGGTACACTGACCTGATTAAGTGCTAATTTTGTGATTTTTGTCTTTCATAAACTTAAAATAAGCTTGAAGATTGGATTAGTAATGCAATTAATTAATTGCAAAATCTTCAAAGTTTGCATTCCTATTTACAAACTAAAATTGGTTTTTGAACCACGCTGGTTTTAAATAGTTTCTTCAAACTACATTCAATAGTTGGGACCTAACCTATGCTGCTTAAATGGTTTGTTCCAAGACCATGAGATATTATTTGGCTGAATCTTTCGGTGCAAGCATAAAAGATAAACTGCTGAGCTGGTCAGTTGATGCTGGTAGAAAGAAGCTTAGCTAAAAGAAAAATAAAGATATCACATGTATTAGGAAGACAAAATCAATTTTAAAGAGTTAAATAACAACCATTTAAATAGGCAGAGTTCAGTTGGTCTGGTTGTCAGTCATCATTAATGGATTTTTTATCATCTATCCTTGAGCTGCATTATCTTCTCTCATCACCCCCAATGCTATTGATTACATATTGCAGCAGGGAACCTCCTAATTAACGCTTTGCACTGCAATATATGCAGGTACTAGGAATAGTTTCCATTACATGGCATGGAGGTGAAGGTAATGTGCTTCCTCTGAAGGGAAGGTGTTCCAATCAACTGTCTGAGTAATTTTTTTTTCTCGTAACATGCTGTTCAAGTCCTTGCCAGTCTGTATGAACTTGGAGATTTAAGTGATATCCTGGTGTTTCTGCATACTTATGCACCTAAGCACGTCCTTTATATGGATTCATCTTCTTTACTCTATTTCTTTAGAAACATTTTCTCTCGGCAAGGTGCTTTATTGACATGCTATTTTTAGAAAAAAATTTTGCAGGATTTTTGCGTTTGAGATGAACTACAAAATTAAGCCATTTGGTGATGTCTGGATATAATTGGATATTCTTCATAATGCAGTTGGTGTCTACTGGCAGGCAGGCAGAAGAGGCATCAGAAACTGAGCCAATTCTGTCTCAGCCAGCCAATGCTGGCAGTTCCAAGGAGTCCCCATCTTCATGTGAAATCAGCCCTCTGGGTGTCGATGATGACAGTCAAAACATTGATGATGATGATGAACATTGCAATCTTGTGAATCAAGACCTGCCACAATGCCGAATTTGCCTTGATACTGGAGGTCTTTACTTATTATACTCGGTACATTAAATTTCTCATGGAAATTGTTTCAGTGGTAGAGATGACAGTTTATCTTATGAAAAAGATATGTATTAGGTTTCTTTCTCGACATGCAGAATATATATTCCTTTCAGTGGTAGAGATGACAGTTTATCTTATGAAAAAGATATGTATTAGGTTTCTTTCTCGACATGCAGAATATATATTCCGTACGGTTAAACATTTATTTCTTCATCTTCTTCCTTTTTTCCCTATTGAGAGTCCTTTTGGCTTTCAGGTGGTGATCTAATTGCACCCTGCCATTGCAAGGGTACACAGAAGTATGTGCATCGATCATGTCTTGATAACTGGAGATCAACCAAGGTATTGCTTAATATGTTGATCTAATATATATATATTTTTCACTCAATATACAGTCTAGCAGTGGTTTTTCATCAAATGCTTGAGCCAGTGTGCTTCCATTCTCAAGTGATTTGCCTGCAGTAGTCTGAGATGAATTCATTGGCTAATATGTTGACATTCTTTGTGGAAGGCAAGCTTACTATCTATTTGCTGTCTTCTGTCAGGAAGGCTTTGCATTTGCACACTGTACAGAATGCAGGGCTGTTTTCATACTGCGTGCAAATGTGCCACCAGATCGGTGGTGGTTGAGACTGAAGTTTCAGCTTCTTGTTGTGAGGGATCATGCACTTATATTCGTTATTGTGCAACTGGTAAATTTAAAACCACATGCTGTATGCTAACAGGCTTCTAGTTATTCGGCTTTACAGAATATCTAAATTTGATCCTATTCGTGCAGCATTTATTTCATATATGTAAATTAGATGTCCCTTTCCTAGGAAAAACTGTTAAGGTTCTTTTGGAATCAATATGTTTATCTTTGAATTTAATAAATGTTCAACTTTTCTATTTCGAATAGCTTGGTTTCATGAGTTGCAATTTTAAGAAATAATGAAAGCCTATTACCTTTATTTAACGTATAAGTAGGTATTCCAGGATAAGATAGTCTTTTAAGAAGTGTTTATTGTACTTTCACCAATTTGCCTTACAATGTGTTATTTTATTGAATTAAAACTTTGTCTTGTATTCATTTGTCCAGAAAATTTAAAAGTCACCCATTTGGAATGCACTTCTCGCAAGTAACTTACCATCCATTGTAACTAATATATGACAAATGCCTATGTGATAGATGACTTTTTGCTAAAAGGAGGTCAATAATTTACCCAATAATCTGGAGCAGCAAAATAGAAGGAAAGCAACTAGAGAAAAGATTAAAGTAATTAGGAGAAGAATACATTTAGACTCTCATATTAACTATTCCTGCTTGACCTTCAAAAGACCTGGGACATAGGTTTCCATTATGTTAACAAGCAAATTCTAAGCAAGTCTCAAAAATCCTAATTTTGTTGCATTGTTTCTGGGCTTTCAGGGGACCTAAACTTAAGCTACATTTTCTTGTTTTAGGAGTTTTAAGAACTGAACTCAATCCAAAAATGCCTAAAGTTGATGCAAAATATGACATAATCTGGAGCCCTCTTCAAAATATAGCCAATTATTACAATGCACTGGCACTACTAGAAGCATTGTTGGTTCTTGATATCTAAACTTTTAAGGGTTTTCTGAGTTGTCTTTGGTGGATTATCCACTGCAATTGCTTGCAGACACTGGAAACTAGGACCTCCACAAATAAGTTTGTGGCAGGTCATTGCAAAAGTAGTGGAAGAAGAGCAGGGTGGAGTGTCGTGTTTTGATGAATGTTTTACTTTTTGCTGTGGAAAGTCGAGAACATGGTTTGCCGTACCGCCCTATACCAAATGATTTATCGGGGCATACCGTACTGGTACACTGAACCGCTCCATACCGACACAGCCATACCATACCATACTGCATACCGACACTATAGTGGGATTTCACCGGTACGGGGTCTGGTACTAAGATGGCAAACTTTAGTAAAAAGTGGTCTTAAAAGCTTTGTCAGGGAACATAATGTTTGGCAAGGTTTTTACTGCATTAGGACAAAGGACATTGTCCACTAAGGTGTCATGGAAGCATTTTCTTGTACTAATTCTTTTAAATTGTTTTATACATAGCATATGAGTTCCTGAAAGCTTCAATTTTGATCCAAATATGACCTTTCCATTTAACCATTGCGGCACAGCCTCCCTCCCGTCACCCAAATTATAAATTTGCTACACTGTTTACCTATTTCTTTTTGGCGTTGCTTTATGAGTTTGTTTAAGCAATTGTTTTTGACAGGTTGTCGCTTTTTTGAGTATGCTGGTATACAGATTTTATGGTGAGGAACTGCGAGAAATGTTTGGTTATGAGGAACACCCATATGGTTTTTATACAATGGCCAGTATGTTCATATTATCAACTTCTGCTTAATCTCATGCAGTTGCATTTTATTTTACACAAAAAATGTTTACTTAGTTATTTTGCAATTTTCAGTTCTTGGAGTCATGCAAATCTTTATCATGCAAGTGACAAAAACTTATTCATCTTCTTAGCTGAATGAAAGTTGTGTCATTCCAATTGCATTAAATTTAGTATCTCCATATATGTGATGCTTTATTTTGGGATCTACTGCTGATCTGTGCATCATATTTTGCAGATAGTTTTATGATGTCTAAAATGTTTAGTCCAATAGTGAAAGGTTTCATGTTGAAACTCATTTCTTTGAGGATATTTAATTGAAGATTTCAAACTGGGATCAGTTGCATTGAGGGTCTTCATATCCACTTAACCGTCTGGTTATGCTTCTTCTTACTTTATTTTGTTCACTTTTCCAGTGAAGTTAGTGGATGAGGAAATGTTATCTCAATTGGTCAAGGAATATGAAGCCGATTGAATATGGTTCTTGAAATTTGTTTAACAGATGAGGAATTATTGTAGAATGCCCATTGTACTCAAAGCTGTTAAGCTCCAAGAAGATAAAGGATGCAAATCTATCTGGTAATTAAATTGTAAAAAGTTATATATCTTTTATGTGATAAAACTATTCTTAAAGATTTTTTTCAATTCGTAAGGAACACGAACAACATTTTTAGGTGAATCTTAATTGCCAGAATCCAGAGCGGGTGCAGGAGTGGATACAGGTGCAGGTGCGAGGAAGCAGATATTTTAGAAACAGTCTTAGTAAGTGCCAAGCAAGCAGGTGCCGATTTAAGATTCTGGGAAGATTCTGAAGTGGATGCATTACACTAGATTGAAAATTCTGGCTGCCAAGAGTAGGATAGACTCTATTTGGGCTGTTCTTCCATCTGATTTAGGAAAACTTAATTTAGGAGAAAAATATCATAGAAGGGAAAATGGTGTTTATCATATATCCATATACTAGTACCATGCAACCATCTGTTTTCTAAGACTTCACAGCTAGGCAATGCCTTTCTCTTACTTGGATGCTCCCTATGTGAATGGGTTGCTTTATAGATGTCACATCCCTTTCTTCTAATACTAATGCTTCTCTAATAAATTGGAGAGGGTGAATCTCTTCTCTTAAGTAGATCTGTTGCTTAGTATGCTTTGGTTTTCAAGTAGGCAGTTCTCACAACTTAGGGACTATGTATCCACCATAAGATAAGGACTGAAGTAACTTCCGTAGTTCATGAGGAAATTATATTGGTTTTGCTTTAAATCAAATCCCGAAACTGAATAAACCGACTGAAAAAAGTACAATCTAGTTCTGTGACCTCATAGGACTTCAAATTCTGGATACTCCCCATTTGAACCTACCTTTTTTTTTTTTCCCCTGCTCCTGGCTTTATCTAATGTGATCTTTAGCTGCTTTAAACATAGAACCTAAATATTGTACGAGCAAATTAAGCCACACTCCTTATGCTTAGTCATGTTATTTGTCGTAAATGTTATATTGTTAAATATTGGATATATAAGTTCCATTTCAGCCATTTTAGGCCATTGATTAAATGATAAAAGGGCGAACTGTACCTCATCCATTTAAATTGTTTGGTTGATCTTTTTGGTATTTCTAGTTTTATTGATATGAACTAATCAAATTGTCATATAAGATTAGGGCACTTCAAAGATTTTTGGTTACATATCAGCTGAACTGGATATGTAGGCATGTTCTTTTCATCATGAACTATTAATACTTCAAAAGGAGGCACATAAATTTACATTAGGGTTTGGACTTATTTTTTGATGCAGGAGTTCTTCTTAAAGATACAAAGTGCGCATTTCATTGTAGATTTCCTTCTATTCTAAAGACTCATTGTTGGATTAGTTGACATGAACCTTAAAGTAAGACTTCAAAGATTTTCCAACCTTTAATGACCTCTATCATATTTTACAACCAAGGTTCTAAGTCCCATGAGACGGAGGTGTCCTGGATGTCTCATTTTATTCCTATGAGAAAATGGGATTTGGATAGGGTTGGGACTCCAAAACCCATCCATGTAGGGGGAGAAGAAGAAAGAGGAAAGAAAGTAAGGGAGGAAAGATGAAGAAAAGGGAAAAGTCAAAGAAAAGAAGAAAAAGAAAAAGAGAAGAAAGGAAGGGAGAAGAAAAAGGAAAGGAAGAAAAAGAAGGAAGAAAAGAAAGAGAAAGAAGAAGAAAAGGAAAAAGAAATAAAAGAAGGGATAAGAGAGGAAAAGGAAAGGAAAGAAATGAAGATAGAAGAAAAAGAGAAAAGAAGGAAAGAAAGAAGAAAAAAGGAAAAAGGAAAAAGAAAGAAAGAAGAAAGGAAGAGAGACAGATGATGTCTACTGGGATGCATAATTGAAACTGTCGCTGGGATGGGGTAGGATGGTACAGCATCCCATTCCATAGAGAAATTGGGAGATCCCCATGATTTAAAACCTTATTTATAACCATAGTATAATTCAAACTAAAAATCTAAGTTTAAGAAAATAAACAAAGTTATTTATGTCACATTGTTCACCAAATTTGCTTGAGTCATATCTCAGTTATTGTTTATGTCCTCCTGAAGTTTGCTTGTTAATTTAATTTACTCCCCCCTCCCTCCAGGTTTTCATGCCTGGCTTCTGTTCATGACATAGGTGAAAAATTCCTATGAAAATCCTAGCTAGACATATTGCTTGAAAATTGGCATGAGATGAACACAATAAAGATAATATATCAACGTTGATCTGTAGTTTCGAGAATACCAATAAAACCATATTATTGGAAGGTTTAAAGTTGCATCACTGGAGACAGAGTGATGGCCTTATGTACAGCAGAGCACAATTTATCTATGACTCTGACTAATATGGGGCTAGATGTATGGCATGTAATATATTGAAAATCCCTGATTGATGCAGAGGAAAAATTGTAAAACCTAGATGAATGTCATAACAAAGCATTGTTGCAGCTTGAACAAGGAATGACTTGCAATAGGAATGGAAGTGGCATGATTCCAATGCTGGCCTCAACTAGATGAGGAAGATCTGTTAAAAATTGTATAATCATGGTTGTGGTGTGTGCTTGTGTTGCTAAAGTGAATTCTTTAATGTAAGACACTTTAAATATCAAAGCAGATAATTGTTTTGTATGGTTATGTTTGTCTACTTGTGTGGACTGAATCATTATTATCTTTGAACTGGAATGTGCAGAAATCCTGGCTCCTGCATGTTTAGCCTATTATGCTAGATTGTACATTTGTGTGCATAATCTGATCCAGTAACAGGGCTGGGATATGAGATTCTTGAGTTATTGCATTTTATGTATATGAAATGTATTGACATTTGCATCATAAGTTTAATTATGCGTCTTTCACTTGGAGAGGTCATCCCTGTCATCAAGAGTTGGTCGGTTTAATTACTTTCCAATTTCTTATTATGACATGCTGTATATTTCTGTTTGCTATATGCCTTCAGTCAAGTTAGGGTATCACATGTGCTTTTGATTTGCTTGATATACCTTAATCCATCAATCTCTTCACAATAATGTATGAAATAAGTGGAGCAAGTTTTGAATCAGTGGATATTAATTGATATTCAAAGTGATACATCTCGAACACATCACAGCCTGATGAGAGCAATAGTTGTATTAGGAATTGGCACACAAAGTTCTAAGTCCCGGTGGGAGCATCCTAGTCGTCCCGTCCTATTTTTATAAAAAAAAATGGGACCAAGACGGGGTTGGGACTCCGAAATCCATCCATGTGGGAAGAGAAGAAGAAATAGGAAAGAGAAAGGAAGGAAAGATGAAGAAAAAGAAAAAGTGAGAGGAAAGATGAAGAAGAAAACGAAAAGACAGAAATGAAGGGAGAAGAAAAAGAAAGAAATGATGGAAAGAATGAAGAAAGGAAAAAAAAGAAGGAAAAGGAAAAGGGAAATAAAGGAATGGATGAGAAAAAGATAAAAAAAGGAAAGAAAGAAAGGAAGGAAAGAATGAAGAAAGGAAAGAGAAAGAAGAAAAAGGAAAAAAAAAATAAAAGAAAGGATGTGGAAAAAAGAAAGAACAAGGAAAAAAAGGAAAGAAAGAATGAAAAGAAAAAAAAGAAAAGAAGGGGAGAGAGATAGATAATATCTATCGGGATACATGACCTGGGCCACCGCAGTATCGGGACATCCCATTCCATGGAGAATCTAGGACATCCCTATCCCATTCCATGGCCATTTTGAGCACATACGTGGGTCTGGCCTGAATCTTTATTAGGCCTCAAAATGTAATGTAATTTGCCTGTCATGAATGTTAACATGATAGAAGTGCACCAAAACCATTTTAAAATTATATTTGATAGAGAATTCATGAAATGAGATCATACCATTTGATTGAGTGGGTATTGGGTGGGGGAACATGGAGAAAGTCACCATAAATATGAACGAAAAGGACATTTTTTCTGATTACTTTATTAATGCTTCATAAATCATCATCATCTTGTTATTGCCATCATCTTTACCAGGGGAACAATGACATAATACCGCAGGGTATTTTCTTGAAGCACATATTTATCTTTGGTGCATGCAAGAGACATGCCAGAAAGATAGTAAAATAGGTGATGTGAAAAGAAATAAATCAGTGTTCATATTGGTAGACCTGCAGAAGGAACTGATCTTCATCATAACTTATGCCTGATAGCCCTTCACAGTTACGAATGATTAGAAAGCTGCTATAGTTAAAGTGGCGATTTGGAAAGAAATAAATCAGTATTGAGTCTATTGTCTTTGGTACACCTGCACAAAGAATTAATCTTAAATCAAAACTTATGCCTGATAGCGCTTCACACCTATCAATGGTTATTAATATTCCCTTATGCTTTAGGACCTGTTTGGTGGACATGCAACCACTCATCCGTGTAATATCTTCCTTGACTGGGAAGGTAACTTCAATGAGGTGGGAGGATGAAAAGTCTGAGTAATTGAGGAGATCTTAAAGTTTGCAGTCCCACTATCTTTAGGATGCCAAAAGATCATGGTTTATGTGGGTCCTGGTGTCTTAAAGAACTGGGATTGGAAAACCATAATCTCTGGCAATTCCTCAGATTCTCTTTTCCTCGCCTTGCTTTAGTCTTCAAATCTCATCTGTGAAAACATATAGGGTGATCAATTGTCCAAAACAGGCCCTTACTTCACTGCATTAAGATAATCTTATCTTGGATCCATACTTGAATTGCTTTCTCGTTAATTATTTGGCTCTGATGTTTTTTTTATACCATGCAGTATTAGCTGTTATTCTGGTGGGCTTGCTGTACGGATTCTTCATTGCCATAATATGTGGACAGAGGATCAACGAACGCCACTATCATGTTTTAGCAAAACAAGAACTGACAAAGGTTCAGTATGATGTACTACTAGTTTAGATGTATGAGTTGTCTGAATCTATCTCCTTCTTGAACTAGAGATATCTTTCAGTTTTCATGAGTGACAGAAATCTGGTTAAATTCTTGCCCATAATTCTGACCACTTATAGATGGGCAAGACTTGGTGGTGGTGTTTAAAGGGTAACCTTAGATCTCTCGAAGCTTGCTATCTGAAAAACTGTGTAATATGATTTGAACACTTAGAAGTACAGCCAGCATTAAAAAAAAAAAAAATCCTTCGTATACATTTTACCCTACATTACTCATACTTCAGAAATCCTCAAGTACTGGTTTCAGAAGGTCTAAGAGATACTAAATTTGGCTTTTCGCTCACCTGTTCGGTAGCCCAAAGTCAATAAATCACTGGGTCTTTGAGAATGAAGTGTGCACGTGACGAGAAGATAGAATAGTTTCCCTGGTACATTTCTACTGTTTCCAGAATGGGCACGTCTTGTTCCCTTCAATTATTACATGTAGCCAAGTCTTGTAGACATCAAGTCTAGCCAGAAATCTAACCAAATTGAAGCTCTGATTTTCTTTTAGTTTGGTAAAGAAGTTCTGATTTTCTTTGCAAGCAATTTCATGTGCCCATATAACCTCAAAACTTCTCTTACAAAACTATGCATTTTGGAAAGAAACATTACATGCTGACAGGGGGAGCCCTAGTATATGATGTCGCTTTCCAAAATGAAAGTGTTTTGTATTTGTATTCACAAAGCTATTCAGCATATCATTCTTTTGTCATTTGCATATTTGTTTTGGCAACAACAATTTTGTTCTTTTTGTTTTGAGCTTTTTTGGAATGTCAGTTCATGTTTGATGATATACATAAGATTAATTTATCTAACAGTTATATAATGCCAGGAATATGTGGTGGAAAGTAGAGATGAAAATAAGAATTTGCCGGAGCTTGGCCCTGCTCATGTTAAGGAGTTGAGAATGCTGGGACTTTACTGAGCTGGATTATGAGCATGAACTATAGGTTCTCGGTAAGCGGTTGGTTTTGCAAGCTGGTTTTTTTTTTTCAAATACATCACATGATAAAGGCCGTTAGCCCATTATATATAAATATATGCATAGATACATGCATGCACGCATGCATATATTGTATGTATGTGTATATGTGTGTACATGAACGTGTTTGGCAAGTCAATGTAGTAGGTATCTTGCAACTACCTTGATTTTGAGGCCAGATGCTCAGATATAAATCTTTCCATTTTTCTTACCATAAGGAGAAAATTTTGTTATGGCCTTTGTTGATGTTGTTGATGCATGACCTTTGTTGATCTTTGTTAGTGCATGACCTTGACCATCTCAATCAATTCTGTCTTATTTGGGGCCAACCCAAAGCCTTTTCATTGATTATCAAGGGACAAAACATTTTTCAATTTTTGAAACACTCTGTAGTGATTTAAGGTATGCAGCAGACAACGCTCAAGTGAATGTGGGCATTCAGGCAGGTTGCTTGGGACTGTGTTAAAGATCATTGAAAAAAATATTTAGAAGTTATAAATAAAGAGGACTAGTAAATTGGAAATAGGTTAAGAAAGCGTAGGAAGAAAGTGGTGGATTGTATTTATCTGAGAACCCATTTTTGTCATACCAACAAGTAAAATTTCATTATTTCTCTATAGACTATACAATAATACTTTATTCATCTAAGAAAACTAGTCCTTTAATTCAAGTTTATGCAACATGCAACTCTGCCAAATAATAATATTGATTAGTCTATAGAGTTTGAAATAAACATTTAATTAAGAATTACTATAACTTCATACCAAAGTGCTGGAAAACAATCTAGAAGGCATGGGGTTCATAATTTGCCTCTGGCTTAACAAACAGCATAAACCTGCCTCGAAAAATGGTCCTTTCCAATCCCCTCAATTCTATGTACAACAAGGCTGGTCGTGTGGCGCTAATGAGGCAGCCAACTTGTATGCAGGGCATTGCTTGGGCAGTCGGGCCCTCAGTGGGGCAGCTGAGGAGATCTCTAAACCTGGGCAGGCACGTAGGCAGCCCAGGCGGCTGTTTTCTAAACAATGATTCTAGATCACAATTCCTTTCGGAATGGTAATAGGGAAACGGTTGTTTGCGGTATGTTGACTTGTAATTGAAGAACATTATTGGTTTGCTGGGTATCAGTACAGCAATGGACTTTGTGAACTCCCATTGTTATGTTTGCTATGCTGGTAGAGGATCTCGAGTAGATTTTTTTCTTTTTTTCCTAAGAAAAAGGAAATTGTGCTTAGTCCCTATCAAGTACTGGAACTCAAGGCTGCATTCGCTCCCATAATGAGCTTGACTTCAATTTTATCAAGTTTGGCTTCAGAAGCATTTTAGCAGAATCTTGTCGTGCATTTCTTAAAGATTAATCCTTGGTTTGACTCTATAATTTTCTCCAGTTACATGGTGGGATCAACCTTGTGGATACCAGACGATCAACTGCAGCCCTAGCCAAATCAACTGCATGATTGGAGACCACTGCTGCAAAGAAAAATGTAATTACAAAACATATGGAGATGGTTTTTATTTTTTTTTTCCCCCACCTACAGGGCCTACCTTACAATTTAGTTTCCCTTTTCCATATATATATATATATGTACATACACATTGCATATAAAAATGTTTATACACATTAATGTGCTGCATTTTTTTGTCTTTTGTACAAAATGCGCTGCAATTGTTGAGCTGTGTCTCGTTCCATGAAATGTTGACATGGAAAAATCACGAGCATTATGATGTTACTCTGTACCTAACAAAGGATTCTAATTTACAAACTGTAGCATTTGACATACAGTTATGTTGTATAACTGATACAAAAAGGGGAGATTAACAGAGAATTACATTTTATTATTAACGTGTATGTGCTTGAGTTGTTCATTAGCCTAATCTAGCTTGGCAGATCGAAAATACTCTCCTGGATATATTTGCTGGTTTGCGCGTCCACATTTTATCCTTGCGTTACCGGTGTTAGGACATCCTATGAGCCAGTGGTAGCAATCACTGTAAAATTGTATCTTCTGATGAAATATGTTGACGTCCTGGCTCAGAACAATGATAATGTTCTGTCGGGTTTAAACCCACCACTGGCTCGAGACTCTTGTCCAGGCCCAAGCAGGCCCAAGTCCATTTTTAACCTCTTCGGTCACAGAGGCTGATTAAGGCTTGAAGTCTAATACACCCGTGAGATATTTTTTAGGAAAAAAACACCCGTTACAAGTTCACCCAGGCATAATCCTGAGTTTTATTAACCGCCGCCCTAATCAGGCATCGGCCTAACCCGGTCCATTAACACTGGATGAGGCAGTCGTTCATCAGCATCAACGATAGTTAAGATAGTCACGAAGCAATCGACTCACAAGATGGAAGCCACGAAAGGAAACTACCGCACTTCCGCTATCCCTCCATTATCTAATATGTATACCTTGGAGAAAAGTGTTCAAGATGCCCACTTTGGCACGTTAAGCTGATGTTTGATTGCAAGGCAAATATCATATGACCGATTTATCTAGATTTGAATTACTTTGATACAACGACCAAGCTCTAAATTCCAGTTTGTTATTTTTGACACCGATCCTCATGCAGTGAGCTTTGCAAGGAACGGGGTAATCCTAACTCATAACAATAAAATTATAAGAGGACGCTGCAGGTCTCACATCATGAAATCAGATATATATTGACACCATATATATATTTGATAACTATGATACTAAATATTTTTAAAATTACAGTGGCGTCACAAGAAGCTCAGCAGGGACGCAGTGATGGCCTGTACTTCCAGGTTCCCTCAACCAGCTCCACCTTACATCACTCCCAGTTGGGCACAATAGTTATCTACAATGCATCCAAGCCTGTACATGAAAATAGAAAACGTTAAATAATAGGCATTACTAATGATGAGTACCTGAAATCAGCAAACCCACTTGACCCGAAAAAATTCAACCTGTCCAACATTAATAAAAATTGCAACGCATTGTCTGCAAACATACCCAGATAGACATGAACAATTGAACATATCGACATGCATGCTAAGGTCAGCTAGTGCTCGAGCAAGACTAATGTAAGTTTGAAAGAACATAATACATAACTGCATCCTACGGAATTCTGTTTACCCCAATTTCAACTTTGTTGGGTACAGAACATCATTCTTCATCATCCGACTGTGCTGTTGCCTTCTTCGGTCTCCTTTTCACATGGCGTGGGGATGTACCTGTAGTCAAAACCCCAGGTTCCCAAAATAATCTGATTAGTAAATCTTACAATGCATTAATATCATGCTATCTTCATCTCATTGCATGTTCTGCATTAATGCATCCAGAACCACCAAGGAAGCTTCTCAACCCATGTTAGAAATTACCTTACATGGCAACACAGCAAAAGCAAAAAAAAAAAAAAAAAGGCTATCAAATTGAATTCAGTCAACAGAAACTTGCAAGAGCCAGTCTACAGTATGCTAGCCCCACAAGCAACATCGGAAAAAAAAAAATCTCTGAAGATTGATTAAGAAGTCCTAACAATATCGACAGATGTTGACATAAAATACTAGAAAAAACTGTGGTAAATAATGAGAAAGTCCTCCTTTATCACAACCAAAATTTGTCAAACTATCATGATCTACTGTCCTAGCAATATAGCACCGCATAAAGAGGTTAAAGTGATTAATTGATAAAAAACATCATGTCTAAATCATATTTATTTTGGGTCAGCCCTTTATTATAGTCCTATATTCACTAATAAAAAGGGTGTCATATGGGTTTATTAGCATGGGCCGGTCTTCTTCCAAATAGCTTAAGCTTTTGGGCTGCAAGTTCATGATAGGTAGTATCAAAGCCAGGCCCCAACTTTCATTAGTCATGTAGACCCCTCATTGAGGGTTACTAACATTGAGGAGGGCCCAATCGGGCCGATTAAGACCTAGGACATGGGTGGACCCCTTTCTCTCGAGGAGGAGCCAACCTTGACAAGGGCATCACGAGATTGGATGGGGGAGATTGTTATATTCTCACATTGACTAATGGAAAAGGTATCATGTAAGTCTCTAACAGCCTAAGCTTTTGGGCTGCAAGTCCGTGACACTTTTGAACCCTATTTTTCTATTTCCTGTTGTCATAATCAATGCAATGATTTTCAGATCCATTGTAATCTTCCACCTAATTCCAAGTACCAAGGCCTAGACAAGTTTTGGGCTTACATCCTCACAATAACATAACCAACTGATACAGCTCTGCAGCAGCTCCTCTATTATCACTATCCATCCCAAGATATAACATCTTTCTATACTACTAATGCAAGAGGAGAGAAAAAAAAAGTGTCCCAGTGCACGAGGCTCCTGCCACTGCAGGTTTTGACAAGGATCTCAATCAGATAAGAAATTCTAGAAATCAGGATTCCCAAATCCTAAAATTTGGGGGAGAGAGGGGAGGAGGGCGGGGGGAGCACAGGTTTTGTAGCACCCCCCCCCCCCCCCTTTTGAATTTTTTCATTCTCATCTCTCCAATTCTCCCTTTTGTCCGCACACTATAATCCATATTCTTTAGTATAAAAGGCACATAATGATCACAAACACTCTTGAATAATTTCTCCACTATATTCAAAATGCTTTAATTCTATGACATATGTCTCTGCCTTCCATTCTGTTCTTTTGTACAATATATCCAAAATATAATAGGGTATCGCTTGAACTATTCATGCAGTTAATCAAAACACCGTGTAATATATAACTATTGCAGCAGGGTATAAGCCTGTGTAAAAGTTGAATGATTAGACTTGGCCGTAATTTTATATCTATACAACACCACATAAAAAACCTGACCTCATAGTCCTACTTAAGGATCATTTACTTTATTAGAAAGATTTTTATTCTTTGTAAGACAAAATAAACAAATCTGCAGCTGGTTTTCCATATTGTTAAGTTTTCAAATTTTAAAGTAAAACCAAATATATATGCAACCATATTTGCACGTTAATCTACATCCTAAAAAATTTAGTGCATCCAATGCTGGTGACTGTTTCCATCTACAAATTATTTCCTTTGCTAATCATATCACAAATCCATCATGGTATGCTTGACGTGGTACTGAATATGCAAAACAAAACAAGTACAGGACATACTTGACTACTAAGCATGTATTACAACTAGAAAATTTCGACTTATGGCACATTATGTAGGCAATAGCATACATATTGAACTCAAACTTTGAAGCACACATAGATCTTGGCAACCATTTGCTTTGAGAACTAATAAAAAAATCTACCCAACTTGAAAAAAAAAAATCCGATGCAGGCTCACTGGAAAATGAATTACTGTTACCTTGACACTTCAAATTTTGACTTTTTTTGAGCTGTCAGAGACTTGGACACTTGAACACTCCATGACACTCATTGACCCTTCATACCATTAATTCATAATGCCATCATTATTATGTGTCTACTTCTAGCACTTCTACTTAAAAGTTTTTAGTTCTAATATAATAATTAGCAATTATTTTCCAAATTTTATGAACTTAAGTAGTATACATCTAAATCATTTATTCATGATATGCATATATTGATACATATTTACATATATATAGGATATAGACATGTCCTTATGTCCAATTTTAAGAAGATTCCCATGTCACATTCTTCTAGACACTTGGACACTTGACATCCATATCAAGTGTCCAAGTAACATTGAATGACCAGAGGCTACCCTCGACAGTTTTCTTGGTAACTCTCTCTATGTATAACACAAACCTCCCACCATAGATGCATGTTTGCATGCGAGACATAATGCTAACATACCTCTTGATATTCAATCTCTATTTTAACTTAACATACCTCTGTTCAAACTCCTATTCAGCTGTGGGTAAACACACATACATACAAAGAGAGATAACACATTTAGGGCGAGAGTAACTTATACGCTAAAAGCCTTAAGGTAAAAGAAGTAGGTGGAATCACAGCTATCCAATACTTAGACCTACTTGAATCTTTCATGCGCACTGCATGTGATGCATACCAGGGCCATTAAATCTCTAAGCCTCCTGATGTAGTGGATGTTCTCTATAGTATTCCTTTGCTTTCTGTTTTCTGTGGTGGGGTACCTATTTTTTGTGGTAATATGATATTCTTTGAGCTCCCTTTACTTTTGTCTTATCAAAACCACTGTTCTTTAGATGCCTTTTTAGACTCTTACTCTGACTTTGCCCCATAAATTCCACTTAATTGCTATAATCTTCTCTGCTTTACGGAAGGGTTACACAGCACATATTTTAGATTAAAAAAAGGGGAAATATTATACAGATGGTGTATTCAACACTTCATAGCTCAGTCTTTTTCTTAGGCAACATAAAGATTACTGAAGATGGAGAAAAAGAAATTCAGGTGAATTTACAAGCCCATCTTTGCGAACAAAGACATGAGTTTATCTTGACCAGTATCAGGTAAACCATATAGAATCCTGCAAATTATGTAGCACAAACAATGCTTCTTGTGGGCACCATGACCCTCAACATTCTTATCCTCGAGAGGAACCAGACAAGAAAACCCAGATTTTATTATGTTTGCAAAGTCACCTGATCTGAAGCACCATTCATGAAATAACTTTGAAAATTGGCAACAAACCAAACTGAGGTTGCTCTCAGTGTTATTAAATCATATACAGTGAGTTCATAGTCGCCATAGGCTTCTCCCATAAAAAACGTCATCATCTATCATTGCCAAAACTTTGCAAAATGCAGGCGTCATTCCATTTTTGAAGGTTTTGATTAGGGTTTGAAATACCGGTGGGATGCTTGTTTGCAAAATGCAGGCGTCATTCCATTTTTGAAGGTTTTGATTAGGGTTTGAAATACCGGTGGGATGGCAAGCATCCCACCATCCACCATCCCAAGTGTCTGGATGACACGAGTTGCGAAGTGGATCGAGACGGGATGGGACGGATAAGACATCCACCAATCCTAATGTTGCTACGTAGGGCATCTCGTTCCAAGGGAAAACTGGGATGGCCCTATCCCCATGGTGTTTAAAGCCTTGATTTAGCTAGTCATCCTTGTATTTATGTTTGCACCCTAAGATCTATTTGGACAAACTACAATCTCTCAAGTCCTGACACCAAGTAGGAAAAAAGAGAACTAGACAAGTAAACTAGACAAGACAAAAAGATAAAATATCTCGGAAAGTCTGTTATACAGAATGGCTAACTCGTACAGCAAGAAGCCATCTAATATTCATCGACATTAGCTCATATACTAGTCCCTCATAAATCAATAAAAGTACATCATTTACATATTTATGCTGATGTCTTCTAGCTTTTCTCTAATAAGATAGTATGGCAAGAACTCAGAAGCTTCATTATAAGTTTTAAAATCAAATGACCAGCACATATGTCCATAATTTTAAAATTGTATTAAATCATTCTCAAAGAAGGGGGAAAAATTCTACTTGCTTGTCAACCAGAACTTGCATTATTTTGTTGATAATAGTTACACAGCAACTTTCTGTTTATGGCAACCTTATAAGTCTTTCTCTAGTCTATTTCTAGTAAGCTTTACATCCTTATAACTGACAACTTTTCAACTCTCTCACAAGTCTTCCATCCATGTTGATAATTCTACGGCTCTTTCATATAGGAAAAAGCAGTGAACTTCAAACCAGCATGACCTAGACAATTCAGAAATCACAAATTTGAGAAAAGATCAAATCTTCAATTCAGTTATTTACAAGCTAAGAAAAAGTGGAGCTTGTGTTAGTTTGAAGTTAGTTTACAATTTACTTCAAGGGCAACAGACAACAGGCTTAACAGACAACAACAATCCAAGATAACATTTCAACAGAAAGTACTACAAAAATAGAATGTTGGGAATCCATAAACAAACATACCAAATCAACAACGTTTTGCATGATCAAGATACTGGGAAGAATACTGCAAACTCTTGCTACTAATATTGAAAAGATCATGAGCAAGCTGCACCGGTGAAATTTCATATAACCAGCACAATATAATATCCCTAAGCATCATTATGGCCAATGAATAAATCAACAGACCATGTTAAATTGCAAAATCAGCATGGGCGATTTTGGATGCCTCATTACCAAAAAAAAAAAAAAAAAAAAAAAGCACTCTGCAAGGGGTTTTGAACTTCAGCAAGTTTATTTTCTCTCACCACAAGGAAATCAATTAAAACAGGTGATGCTTCCTTATGTTTCAGCAATTTTTCTTGATCCAAAAAGAATCTATATTAGTCAAACTAAAGCAAGAAACTTTCAGGAAGGCAAATTCAGCAGTACCAACTGATTACTTCAATCAAATCATGAGGTAGTTGAAGGGTAAGGCATTCTTGAAACTGCAAATGGAATAAAAAGGCAGACTAAGATGAAAACAAGAGTTTTAGAATTACAGAGGTGTGGTTTCATTTAAGTGTATATTTCAACTCATGCAATTGATAGAAAATTTGGGAAAGAACCGGAAGGACTTAACATGGATTCCTATTATTAAGGAAGAAGATTATGGTAGTTGGGAGTGGCATGAAACAAAACCACATATGGTACAACTAAACAATGAAGAAGACATGTACTCGGAAGCAAAGGCAAAAGTACACATAAATGCAATTTCCAAGGCAATAGGTCTTTGCAAACTCATCAAAAACTGGAACACCCACCATCTTTGATATCAACTATATAAAGAGGTGAGCCTTCTTCAATTTCAATTTGCTATTTGTGCATGGTAAAATGGCGGTAATGATAAAGTTGCAAAGAAGAAATTCTAGCGGATGGTACAGGGTGCAGCTTCAACTTAGGAAAATAGAGTATGCAACTCGAACCAGATAATGACTCTTCTTCTTCTTCTTAATTTGGTGTATGTGAGAGTTTGTGTTGCACGATCACCTTAGTGTAGTACATAGCAACCAGAAGAATGTATACGTCTGCGTGTGTTGTTGATCAACTTAATGTAGTACTATACCAACCAGAATAATGCAATGGTTGCATATTAAGTGATTCAAGTTTTTTCCTTAATTTTAGGTTTTTTTTTTTAATTTTATTTTTGTTTTGGGCCCGGGGGAGAATCCATCGGGCGATCACGAGATGATGCTGTACTTCCCTAATCTAACAGAGAGGACAAAAGTAGATCAAAAACTTTGGAGTTGTGAGCATGAACACATAACTTGACAGAATGAAGATTTGAGGAGAGAGAATCCTACCTGAAACATATCTGCGGATAATCAGATGAAACACTGATACTCCCAGATGATAAACAACCAACAAATTAAATCAAGAAACCCTCAAGATGGATGCTTTCCTTCGACAAAATATTAGTGGATAAGAAATTTAACGCGTCAATAATTTCCATAAACAGAACAGATGAAATTAGAGGAAGCAGCTGAAGCACGGTAGACGACCCGGTTACCTTCCAGGAAGTGGGATGACGACGGCCACCCTCGGTTCGTCATGACGGAGAGGGTCTCCTCATCCGTCAACGGATTGGCGAGCTTCTCGATGAGCTCGGCCACTCGGTGAGCCTGCTTCCGCGGCGGGACCCAGTAAGAGGAGCCAGGGATGAAGGGGAGCCAGTCGGGGGCGGATCGACGGATGATGATGCTGTGGATGGCGTCTTCGAGGCGGCGCACGCCGATGACCTCCACCTCGACCTCGCCTTCGCCGGACTCGGCGGCCTCGAGGTCCCTCTCCGAGCGGTGGGAGCGGCCGCGGAGGTTGACGAACGGGCGGCGGAGAGGGGGAGGAGAGCGGATCGGGAGGCGGATAGGAGGTGGGATGGATGACCTTGAATTAGGGTTTGGGAGAGGATTCGAGCCATCAGATGAAGACGAGAAGGGACGAGGGAGAGACGGAAAGGTGAGATATAATAGTGCCGCAAGAAAGAGGATAGAGGGACGTATATATGGGAGAGGGGTGCCGATACCGCGGCGTCGTCGGGAAGTGGGTTCGAGGAAGTGGAACCGTGCACGAAGGTGTCGAGACTAGGAAGTTAGCGGTTGCGATGGCATTGAAACTACCGGCAGAAGTGGACCGAAAAATATCCATCCGATATCTAAATATGGATTGAAACTCAAGCATATCCAACTAATGTCTATATCTGGAGGAGAAAAAAAAAACCTATACGTAAATATAATTTTATTTAATTTTATATAATATTTATAAATTATATAATTATATTAATATATTTATTAATTTTATTTATAATTAATTTAATAATATTTTTTTGTTGCTGTAGAGCTATCAGTTTCGAACCGAGCTGAAAAGCTATTAAGGGTCAACTCGGATTCTCTTCGGTGGGAGAATTGAAAAAAGTTCAATAGAGTGAGGGCTATGTGAGTTATGACTTACTTTCTGAAAAATATTCTGCCCATCTTTATATAGATGAAGGTTACTTATTGCTAAGTAATGGAGAGAGTTTGTTAGGCCGTTAATTTGTTATGACAGAACGGCTAACTGTAGGAAAATCATGAATTGTCATTCTTACACGTGGAGTATAGATACAAATAGCTATAGTATAATTGTAATATAACTGGAAGATAATCGATTTGAAACTTTACTGGCTGATGAGAGATCTGCTAAATTGATGTCCTGCTAATATTAGGGATGGTAATCCGTGTTCGCATATCGTAATCATATTGACACGAACATGATACAATTAATAAACATGTCAGGATTTTCCAATACGTACACGAATATGTTTATTAAACGTGTTATATATTTAATATGATTATTAAATATATCACGTCGAACTAACATGTTTAACACGAATAACTTGTTTTACATAAAATATATATTTTTAATGAATAAATTTATTCTAACGTGTTTAAATAATATATTCCATACACATATAAACAACAATCAAGCAAATTATAACTCACACAAATATTATATAAATGACAAAAATAACCATTAACTTTGTAAAATAATATAAAATTATTTTTTTTATATATAAGTTAAATAAGTCATAAACAAATTCACAGGTTAATATGCGACACGATACGAAATTTTTCATACCATAAATGGATTGACACAATTTCGACACGAATCTGTATAAACTCAACACTAACACGAAAATTACGTATCGTGTCACATATCATGTTTACATGTCGTGTTGAAAAATTGCCACCCCTAGCTAATATAAACTAAGCAAGTTGCTGAGCCTGATAAAGTTGCCAAATCCAATATCTCTTTACTGAGAATTGAATTCCATATCGACAAATGGATAATCACTTAATCTGGATTAACACAACTCTGGTGAACTTTCAGATCAGTTGACATGATATGATGATGTTTCACCTGCAGGTCGGTAACATGTTG
This sequence comes from Elaeis guineensis, assembly GCF_000442705.2. NCBI lineage: Eukaryota > Viridiplantae > Streptophyta > Magnoliopsida > Arecales > Arecaceae > Elaeis > Elaeis guineensis. The sequence continues at coordinate 2,478,022 of NC_025999.2, forward strand.
ATCTTAACAGATGATCTTAATTGATGATATCATGTAGCTAGAGTTCAGTTAGATGCACCAATATTTTTAATTTTTAATTATAAAATTGAATTATCGAACTTATATCTATATTTATATTAATTTTTTTTTATCCAATTTATATTGATTAAATAAAATAGATATAAATATGAATAACTGATGTTTTCAACCCTGATTGAAACATCATGAGGCACAAGTACATTGTAGAGAGGCTTTTAATATTTGTGTTTTGAGTTGATGATGCAAAAATGATCATGAACATGAATCTTGATGCATTTATATTATCTCAACTGAACGATAATATATATATATACATATACATATAATATTTAGATAATAACCTTATTTTGGTGGTTATATATCGTGATAGTAGAAAAAAAATAATAAATAATGATTGATGCCGTATTCTCATATAATAATGGATTTAATTATGAGAATCTATGATTTTATTGTTGTACAAGAAAATCTTAGGGTGATGTAGCATTGGTCATAAATAGACCAAATCATGATCGGATTCGGATTTAGAGAATATCAAATTTTACATAATTTCAATTCGAAGTCCGATTAAAACTAAAAAAAATTTAGGCCTAACGCCTAGTCTGGTCAGCTCTAGTCATGAATAATTAACAATGCCATTCACACCTTCATTATGGAATAATAATTCAGCATACTTTTTCTTATACAAGTGAGGTTTTAAATTTTGATTCAAGGACTTCCAACCTCGATATCAAGGCACACTTAATAAAACAATTGGTTAAACAAATTCAGCCACATCTTCCATGTCAAAAAATTTGAAAAAATGAGGAGGATATGCCTTAATTTAGAATTTGGCAAATCAAATGATGGAACTATATATATACATGTTATGATGTAGAGGAGAGTGCATCATTAGTTCTATATTAATTGTGAGTCAAAAAAGATTCGAATTTACATTACTACATGAGATATTTTTGAATCGAAATCTAGATGAACAAAATCATGAGATTTATGGATCAAAATGGACAATATCTCACATACGAGCCATAATTCTTAGCTGTAATAGTGGCGTCGGGTAGGGAACCACTCCTACGGCTGTGGGCTCCTCTCAATGTACACCAATGTGGCATATTTTAGATCGAAATACAGAAAGATAAAATCATGGGACCCATGGATCAAAATAGATAATAATAAAAAAATAAAATAATAAAATGTGGTTCAAAGATTAATTAAAGGGGATAATTTTATTTTTTTGGATGATAAACTAATGATGGCATTGGATAACAGAGAGGCAACAAGATTACATTGAGTCAATCTAATTAAAATTTTTTAAATCTAAATATAATAAGTATAATTCGGTCAAAGTGAATCTATACTTTCTTTTTAGAAAGAAAATTGAAAATGGGAACTTGGGAAAAAAAAAATTATAGGAATAAAAGAATGTTGAGTTACTTAAGAGATCATCATTATCATTTACCCCAAAAAAAAAAAAAAAAAAAATCATTAGGAAATACTTGAAATAAAGCAGCAGCGGGAAGGGGAGGGGGGTGGGGCGGGGAATGCGTGAGAATACCTGATATGGGTCCCGTAAACATGTAAATCAACTATTTTCGGATTTTTCAATTTAATTTATCTAACCGGCGTCATCTGTAGATTTCATCAACGTTCGTAAGCCGCCTCAAGATGCCCTCTGTGTCTCTGCTTCGGCCGCTTAACCCTGTTTTTCTAACCATTCGGATGAGTCCATGTAATCCCCCCGTCCACCGCGTCGTCTTCCTCCGCTTTGGAGCTCCATTACCGCCCATCGGGACCGCCCCACCGCGCCCAGCGATGGCGTCTGGCATCAGACGGAGACGGCTAGGGTAAGACTTGGGGTTTCGGAGAGGATTTCGAGGTGTTGGGTTCGAGGATGGAGCGAGGTTCTCAAGATTCTTCCTAAAGGTATGATTCTCTGCTTCCTCGTTGGTTTCTTTCTTTCTCGGTCTCTGGGGCAACCTCAACACAGGAAGTGGATGCCATTCGGAATAGATGGGTTCAATTCCTCGGTCACGATCCCATCATATTGGATGCGCCCTTAATCGGGACAAATTTGATGCGTATTCGTGACGGATTGGGCCAAGCCTGGGAAGTGTTCTTCAATCTCTTGTTTATTTGAGAATAGGAGGTGGTAGGGTGGAGGATGAACAAGGTCATCATGATCCTTTTTATAAAAGGGTATGCGGATTCTTTTCCGGGGAAGGTTTTCCCGTAGCTTTTCAAAGATTTCTGATGGTGCCATTAATAACTCAATCAAGAATTCATTATGTCGGGAAGTGATTTCAATGGCTTTAGGGTTCTGCAAGGCAGAAAGAAGCTATTTGAATAGCTTTAAATATCTCCAGGTGATGCTAATTATTATTCAAGTGCTGTCCTTTCGTGTGCTTGAAACTATGGATGTCTTAACCCGATATTTTTTGATTTATTCGACCTTAAGCTCATCTGTTGCATATGTTGACCTATATCTCGTACTTTGATAGAGCATTCCTAATTTTTGAGTCAAGTCTGGAACCCAAGAACCGAAGAACTTGGAATTGAGAGCAATAGACTAATTTGGAATGTTGACTTTGAGGCTAATCGGATCCTTGACAAGATATGAAGAGGGAGGGTGATGAGTAAAACTTGACTTTTTGTCATTATATAGTAGAATTGTAATTCTGGTAGTCTAATATCATTAAGATCAACTTTTTAAAAATGTGTTAGTCCATTTGTTTTGCCCCCATATGAATAGTAAAACATTAGCTAGATCATGGAGAAGGCTTCAATGGACTCCGGAACTTCAACCTTGTTGGTGGCCAGTGTTCAGGCTTAATTTGCAAAGGCAAAGCAGAGTTTACATTTATATTTCTGAAGCCATGGTTCAAGGTGTGGCTGAATCTCTTCTTACCGGCCATTTTGGATAGGATAGAGGAGGCAATGACTGATCAAGTTCTTGCTACTCTGGGGGCTTATGTTGGATGGCAAAGTCTGTTTGTACAAAAACGTTGCTATAATCACTCCTTTCAGGATGCCTGCATCCGGTCCATCTTCGTAACATGCAATTCTTTTAAATAAGAGTGCTGACACATTTCCCCAAGAACCTCCTTTGGAAGGCTGTAGACCTGGTTTTTAGTATGTTACAAGGAGTGTTGTTAGTTTTGGGCCAAAACTAACAGGTTTTGGCAGATCACAAGAACCACGAATTGTGGCTTTTTTGGGGAGACTTTATAGGATATGAGCAATTTTCCTTTAAATAAAATTATACTGTTATCCACAGGAGGGTGGGGATATTTCTCAGAGCAGACTGAAGTATTTGCTATATTGCTGTCATTGTTATTAAAATATGCCGTAATTAACATTCTACTACTATGTCATTGCTTGGTGCTAATATATTCGCATTTAATAGTGATTTTTTCTTTAAATTGCCATGGATGCGGTCACAATGTAATACTGCTGCAAGGAGTTTGTATGATATGCATGTGTTTATTGATCTTCAGATACTGTTACTTAGCACAGTGTGTTTTTCCATTTCGAGTATGTCCCAGATTTTAAGATGGTTCTAGCATATTTCTGTATGTAACTTGAACAGTGTTCTGGTTTGTTGGTTCAGCAGATACTTGAGCTTCTTCTAGGAGAAAAAAAGGTGTGAACTTATGGAAAAACATTAATTTACTACAACTCTAGAAGGTCTTCTCTTCTCAGGAAGGAGCTCTGTTCTAAGATTGCTTCATCAAAAAATAAGAATTCTTGTGACATTTCCTGCAATGAGAATTGCAAACTCAAAGCGAGAATGAGGAAGAAGAATATTCCCAATGGCAAGCCAGGGGAAATCTGCAGAGAATATCTGATAGCAGTGCTGCTAAGGGTCGGTGTTCCTTACAGTTTCTAGGCAATAACACTTCTTGTATTTGTCATAAAGGGAATAGGAAGATTGCAGCTGGTGATCGTGTAATCAAACTGGACAAAAGGAAAAGGCGGAAGAGGAAGAAAAACAATATAGAGTATGATGAAGTTTCTCGTCTGCAAAGAAGAGCAAGGTATTTGCTCATCAAAATGAAACTGGAGCAGAATCTTATCGATGCATACTCTGGAGATGGCTGGAATGGTCATAGGTATGCAAATATTATGTCATTGAAATTTCCATCCAAGAAGATACAGGGGAAATAAGTCTGGGGAAAAACCTTTAAAATGAAAGTTTATTCATTTTTAACTGTGATAATGCTTGGTTATGTTAAACTTCCAACAAGTCTGCATGTAAACCTAAATTTGTGCCAATACTAATTTTACTTTTAATGCTTTGGAAATTAAACAGAAATGCTTGTTTACTGTATGTTCTGCTTACTGTAGATGCATGCTTATTCATCTTGTCCATATATTTCAGCCTCTGAACTTCGTCTGTTAAATAACTGGCATGTGTTGCTATTCTTTGATGAGCTAGAATTCTAAAGTAGGTGTTCAGTTACTAGGAACTGCAACATGCCAACATTACATTATCATGGTGACCTTATTAGAATAAGTTTGAATCAACATCATATTTTACTGAAAATTGGAAGACAAGGCAATATTGCAATAGCAATGCAATAATCTGTTGTCGAGGGTAAAACATCTTATGGATGCAATAATACTAGAACATAACTACAAAGTGCATCATGTAAAGACAAAAATATTGCAATAACAATTGTTTAATCATGTACACTGATATGTGTTTCTGTAACATGGGCTAAGATTGAACACCAATCATAAAATAGTTCTTGACATGAATTAGACGAGCAAAGTCAAGTAGCAGATTTTAAATTGTATCAAGAATTAGTTATATTGGGGCATTAATCTTTTATTTACTCATGAAGATCTCTACTTGTTAGCGACACTAGTTATCTTAAATTGACATTTGCATATTTTTTATATGCATAACTATTTGCATGCTAAAATTAGAAACAAAAATTTTAATCAAATCATTAAATCATAAACAATTTGACTTTGAAGCAACTATCAAAGGTCCTCTTATATAATTTCAGGACCCAAGGGGTAACTAGTTGCCATACTAATTCCATTTTTAGGAGGGCTAGTTGCTTCTTCTTTATCTGTATTTATTATGAAGCATCAAACACCACTTGGATGTCGGTTGCTCAGGTAATACTGATCAGTAGGTTGGCTATAGTATCATTATTTGGCACATAGAGAATGCCACTTTTCTATAAAGAAACAGTAATTTCCAAAGTGTAGCTTGATTTTAGGTTGTACATGGGTTTTAGTTACTACTTTCAGACAAGGGTGACAGTGGGTCTATTTTGGTTTGGATTCTAATAAGATTCAAACTTAGATTTAGAATATTCTGTTTGTATCTAAATTCAATTCCCAAGAAGGGATCCTTTCCTAGAATAATATCTTATTACATTTTGGTTCTAGATTGGATTTTGGGTCCTGCTTCCAATCTCTCTCTAATTGTTTGTTTGTCTCTGTAGATGTGAGTTGTCGCTGAGTGGCTTGGGACTTTTAGGGACTGATAATAATGCTGGGGTAAGGGGATTTGGATTAGGGGAAATTGGACTTGGAGGCTTGGGTGTTGGGCCGCTTTGGCAAATGGCGGGAGGGGCTGGGCGGACAGGGAGGGACTTGCAACTTTTATGAGGGATGGGATCATGGATCTCTGTTGCATGCGTTTTGTTTTGGTTTTCCTTTTTTTTGGTGGGTGTTTGGGGGGGGGGTTGGGAGGTGGGGGCGCAGTGGGAAGATTCATGGGTGAGGATGGATGAGGGTCACTAGGGAGGGATTGGGCGCAGGTAGCTACCTTGCGATATCAGAGGGTGGTGGAGGGCAATAGTTAGTGGGGAGGGCATCAGTTAGTGGGGAGGGCATCAACAGGGTGTATTGGAGGGCTACTGAGAAGTGTTGATGGTTAGAAAGGAGCTGCCAGCCATGTGTTTGTATCAGAGGAAGGGTTGGAAGCATAATTTGGAGGATGGATGGAGGGAGGAAGAGAAGAAGTTGGGGTTGGGGGGATGTTTGTAGTTTGTACTGCTTATACTGCCTGACATCCACTTCTTGTCTCAACCATGTCAATATTTGCTATCCAACATGACCACTTGATGTAGTTCTGGAATTGGATGAAGAAGGTAATACATGGAATTGAGAAAACTAGGTGTTTCATTAAAATATGCTGCATTTGTATGTATTTACAGGGTTTTAGGTCTACTCTACTCTGCCATATTTATACATACCTATATATAACATATATAGATTGGTTCAAGTTACACCAGGCCTAACTTTATAGAGTTGCACCTTTTTTGAATTGGATGATGAGCATTCTGCATCCATGATCCATGCCATTGGATGTGATCTACTATTTCTAAACTGTTTATATGCCAAATATCATATGATTTGGTGAGCCCTAGCCTATGCATCAATGGTCAAAAATTGGACAGTTTAAATAACATGAAAAAAATTGACCACATGATGCATAAGCTAGAGGTCTCCAAATCATATGATTTTTGGTGTGTAAGTAGTTTAGAGGTAGTAGGTTACATCCAATGGCTTAGATCATTGTTGTGGGACTCCCATTGTCCAATTCAAGAAAGGGTGTGACTCTGTAAGAATTGCACTAGGTGTCACTTGATCTCGACCCTATATGTGTGTGTGTGTGTGTAATATGAAAGTAGATTTTCTTCAATTTTTGATCATACAATTTGATGAGTTGATTACCTTCGCGGCTACCCTTTTTTTTGCAATATCATTATAACTCCTATTCTTTACTTTATATAAGTATAGCAAAATAGTTAAATGAAGTCATTATGATTACATTCTGCATCAGTGCCATAAGAATAGATGATAGTGTTTGTAGTAATCATTTTGATTATTACTAATTTTGCTCAAGTTTTTTGTTTTCCTCCATATATTTCTTTACAGTCGAGAAAAAATCAAGCCAGAGAATGAGTTGCAAAGAGCTAAGAAGCAGATATTGAAATGTAAACTTGGAATCCGTGATGCAATTCATCAGCTTGATTTGCTTAGCTCTATAGGAAGCATTGAGGATTCTGTAATGCATCCAGATGGTTCTGTTTTCCATGAATGTGTATGTACAAGTCACTTGAGTTGAAAGCATAATTATTTAGATTGTGATAACAATTTTATAACTAAAGTTGTACTACATTATTTTGTTTGATATGCTCTTCAAAGTTCTGCATATTAATGTAGATATTTTTTTTCTCTAGATTTTTTGTGCAAAATGCAGATCTCGTGAAGCTTTTCCAGATAATGACATCATACTATGTGATGGGACCTGCAACTGTGGTTTTCATCAGAAATGTTTGGAGCCTCCACTGGAAAATAGTAAGTACTTTTTTTCTTTAGGTATCTTCTACATTCATTGTTAGGCATTCAATTTTTCATCATTATTGTCATCATGATTTGCATGTCTTATGCATTCATTATTATTGTCATCGAAATTGTTGCTTCATAGAATTACTTAGAGCTCCAGCTAAATATCAAATATTAAATGCTAACTGAGTCTGTTCTTTTTGTAGCATATATAAAGCTATAGCAGGATAGCATTTCCCACAGTTCAAATTTTCGATCCAAGTTTTTTATTTGCCTTTGTAGCTGCTATTTGTGTGGATGTTAAGCATTTTGGATTATATATGTGAATCAATATATGTGTAGGATGTAGTGCTATGATAGGCTAGAGGGTCGAGTTGTAGTATAGTGATGAAGTGGTGGCTGAATAAAGATGGTCATGGCAGTGATGGGGCTTTAATGTTGCAGAGATGGTGGTGCGGTGACAAGGAATAATGGTAGTTGTAGTGATAGGCATATAATGGCAGCTCCAGGGCTAGTAGTGGGGCTGGGTGGTTTTGGTATTAATGGTGATAAAAGAAGTGGTTGCAAGGTGGTGTGGCTATGGCAACAATGTTGGTTGAGAAGATGGAGAGAAGGAATGTAGAAAGTGACAGGGACATTGCTTTGCATGTCTTTGGTAGGAAGCTACACAATCGAGTGTATAAGCAGTTTTGTTTTCCTTAAATGCTAAACATCATCGTGGATGATTCAAATTGAAAATCCACACCATCCATATTGATTAACATGTTTTTATATGTGTGTACACCAAACTTCATCCTGTCTTGGCCTTTACAACCATGAAATCAACCATTTGTTTTGTAGTTTAATTTTGAACTTTTGATGCATAAATAAGAAATCCCTTCACACGTGGTACTTTATTTTAGGCATTTTGGTTAATGAAGACCATGATGAGTATTGTGGATTGTTCTTTTGGGTATTTAGATGCTCACCATGCCTTTTGGTGCTCAGGCATAGCCTGTGTGGTTTTGCCCCAGGAAAATTGAAGCTGTGGCCACATATATGCATAGCTGTCAATAGCTGTCAATGCTACATTTGCTTCTAACTGAGGGATTTTGTTCACTCTCTAGTTGTTAAACCTGTTATTACCTCTCGTAATTTTTTTTCCATGATGCAGGTAGTTGTTATGATGATGACAACTTTGTTTGTGAAACTGACTTCAGTCTCTTACCTCAGTTCCTCCTGGAGACCAAGTATGGCTTTGCAAATTTTGTGAGTGTAAAACGGAAATTCTAGAAGCTGTTAATGCGCATCTAGGCACTTGCTTTAGTGCAAACAGTAGATGGGAGGTTAGTACTCTGTTCAAGTTACTTGTTCAATGGAAAATTATTTTTAAAAAAGCTGTCAGCTATCCAGTTATGTTTCTCTAATATATTGAGTTTGTGAATAGGACATCTTCAAGGAAGCAACTACCGACCCTGATGTTGAAAACACATATCTTAATCCTGCTGAAGATTGGCCATCTGAGGATTCTGAAGATGAAGATTACAATCCTGAGAAAAATGTGAATAGTGCTAGCAGAACAGGCATAGCGGAAAACATGACTGGTGATTCTAGTAGTTCAAGCAGCCTATTTTGTTCTTCTGACGGAGCTATGTCATGTTCTGAATCAATTCATACTTATAGCAATGGGAAATCTTGTGATGTTGAACACAAAGAGGGGAACGAGGCTAACTTTGTTGATTCTATCATCAATGCTGAATACGGGAAACTAATGACTGCGAGATCATGAGTTACCAAAGGCAGCGAAGAGATGTTGACTATAAAAAACTTCATGATGTGAGTGCCACGGACCTTATGCATTCACCAATTAAGAATCGCATTTGAGTTCCTATGGGAAAAATGCTGAATTTACCAATGCATTTGCCAATTCTATAATCTGAGAAGGTTAAATAAAGGATGGATGGGCAAAAATATTCTAATTTCATAACAAATGGTGAAGCTTTCAATAAACCACTACATCCTGTAGAAGGTGACTGGAAAGTTATTAGTTAGGAAAGGAGAATCAGTGCTTCCAGCCTATGCAAGAGATCATATCAGAAAATTTTATGCAACATGCACAAGCTGGGTGATCTGATGCATCTTTTACATATCCGCTGAGAGACTAATTTTGCAATTCTCTGCTTTTTTCCAATCTGTCTTAACTAAAATAATTGGTGCTAGGCCTTTTTGATCAATCATTATTAGCCATAATTATTTTCTAGAAACTAGTTTCCATTTTACTTAAACAAGTTGTACTAGCAACAGAATGTAGAATCAGTAGACTATTGAACATCTGAACAAGAGTTAGTTTCTAAGGAAGCCTTGAGTCACGAAGAAGGAGATTACATGAATTAGGTCCTTCTAGGTTATAACACCTTGGGAATAAGCATTAAATGTACCAATTCTCTACTTGAATATTTTTAAAGAACATCAAAAGCTTAAGCTATTTTATTACAGTTAAAGAATGATAGTTTTAAGCACTCATAAGTTACCTTACTTTCTGGTTTCTAGTGTATATATTATAAAGTATGGCCTTTTACAGGTGCACATGCTTTTGTAGATGATAACTCAATTGATAAAAACTGTTTATTTCATGATTTTACCTGTCTAAGATGCCTTGTTCTACTGTAGTACTACATTTAAATGTTCTAAAATTCCATTGTTGTCAAACCAGCTAGCTCTCAAGATTTGTAGCCATTGATCTTCAAGTTTCAAAAGGTACCTTGTAGATGGGAGAAAACCAATTGAACTTGGTATGTAAGGCTGAAAACATATCAGACATTAATATTTCCATATCCATATGAATAAAGATATGGATATTCACTGGTTGCTAAAATTTGTACAATTGTATCATATTTATTTTAAATGGGCATCAATGTATATGAGTTGGATATCATTATATGAATATAAATGCAGATATAAATTGAATAGTTAAAAATTATGGATATAATTTTATTCCAAGATTTTACGTCTCGGCGGGATGGGCGGCATCCCTGCTATCCCATCCCGTTCTTATGGGAAAATGGGATCGGAACGGGATCGGGACTCCGAAACCCATCCATGTAGGGCAAGAAGAAAGAGAAAAGAAAGAAAGAAAGATGAAAAAAGGAAAAAAGTGACAGGAAAGAAGAAGAAGAAAAATGAAAGAAAGAAAGGAAGGGAGAAGAAAAAGAAAGAAAGGAAGAGAAGAAGGAAAGAAAAAAAGAAAAAAAAGAGAGAAAAGAAGGGATGAGAAAAGAAAGAAAAAACAAAGGAAAGCAAGGAAGGTAGAAGAAAAAGAAAGAAAAGAAGGAAGGGAAGGAAAAAAAAAGAAAGAAAAAAGAAAAGAAGGGGATAGAGATAGAGGATATCTACCAGGATGGCTGTCTGGACGGAACGGGATGCGGGGCATTCCATTTCATGGAGATATCGGGATATCTCTATCCCATGATATTTAAAACCATATTTTATTCCACTTTATTTTTTATTAACTCAGATAAGGATACAAGTGTCTCAACCAAGTTTACTGAATCGGTATCGGAGCTTATAACAACCGGCGACCGATTTGGTATGGTACAGATCCATACTTTGTCATTTTGGGACGTACCGAAATAGGGAGAGGGAGGGAGAGAGAGAAGAGGGAGAGGGGGTAGAGAAAGGAGAGGGAGGGAGGGAGGGGGGGCGAGCGAGAGGTTGAGGTCCCATGAACGGGAAGCTTGGAGAGCCCTGGATTCGGCAATGGGGACCTTGAGAGAGAGGGAGAGAGAGACTAACTGGATTCTTCAATAGGGGTGAGGGCTTCAACGGGGACAACTGATGAGGGTTTCGATGGGGATGACTAACAAGGGCTTCGAACAAGAGGCACTTCATGCCTTTATGAACCATTTTGATTCGAAGGGGGTGAACCATGCCTGTGACTGACCAGTCCAGTTCGGCACGCTCTGAACCGGCCAGTTGGCATGGTTTGGCTTACCTAGGCTCAACTTTCTTTTTTATTTCCTAATACAAAGAAAATTGTTGTAAAAAAGAGAGAGAGAGAAATAATGGCATCGACTTAATTGATTCTCCTTAGCGGGGATCCCAATAATTCTACATAGTTAACACATTTGGATTAATAGGTTGGCTATTAAGGATGCAATCCACCAAATTATAGACGGCGTTGTGTGGAAAGAAAAAAAATAGATTGCAAAATGCTGATATCGTCACTAATTTTATTTTTGAGTTTATGAGTGGTACAGGGGACTAAATAGGTTTGAAAATGGATTTGGATACTTAAATGCAAATCAATTATTTGTGTCTCCATGTGTGTCCTTTCTTTGAAGAATGCAAATATGAATAAGGATGCTATTGTTTGTGTTATATCCGGATAGATTCAGATATGAAAATGGATTTGGATGGCGATATTATGAGATCCCTTATGATCCCATATCTTTACACCATTAATAATATAAACAAGGAGCGAGGCATCATGCGACAATGCCATGTACATTTTATTCTGCACAACTGCTTGGCATGCAGTAGTACCTGGTACCAATTCTTAACAATGTCAGTCAACAGATTATCGAGACAAATTTGCAAAACCCTAAACACTCATTGTTTTTGATAATTACTTGTTTCTAATCATTTCTAGTTATGTTCTCTTAAACTAATATTTCCAACTCAGATGTATGTTCCATAGTTATTTGTTCCTTCAAGTGTGTTCTTTATTCTCCACAGGATATGTTTGGGAAGGATCTGGCTGACAATGAACACCAAAGTGAAGATGAAGACTGGTGTCCCCATAGGAGCACGAGAAGAAGGATAAAATCAACCACCGGAACTACGTTGGCTAAGTGTGTGAATGAGGATGGATGTGCAGATATAGTATTGACCGAGAAAATATCACATGAGAAGAAACCACTTTTCAGGATTCCTCTCAATGCAGTTGAGGTAATCAAACTTTCATTGTTGATGAAAACTTTAATTTAAATGCACTATGTTTTCTTGAATGCTGTATTTGGTAGTAATTTATTTAGAATGAAATAAAAGACCTGCAGATATTATATAATATCAGATACAGGTAGCTTTGGAAATGAATATTGGAATGCTGCAGTTTGCCCTTTGCATTTGGACTAGGATATACATGCTTGCTTATAGGCAGTGAACCACCTCTGTATGCATTTAGACTAAGGTATTGATGCTTTCGTATAACATCCATACAAGAGAAGCCTTTATCATGTGCATGCACAGGAAGCCAAAACACAGACACCCACATGCAAAGAAGAAGAAGATGTAGAAGAAAGAAAGGAGAGCTGATGAACGTACTGTTAGATATTCTCATATTGCTGCTCTGTGAGTCTGAAAATTCATTAGCTGTTTTATTGGGTTGGTTCTATGAAAAATGAGGAGTGTGCAGATGAAATAATAACAGAAAGTGGCATTTAGTCTCGCATACTTTGTCTGGTAGTGGATTAATCTTTTAAGTGCTGCTTTAGTTACCACAGTAGCAGAATGAGAGTCTCAAATGCAAATTTCAGGATGCAGGTAAGTCAACAAAATCAGAAAACAGATACAATAGTATGAGTTGCATTAAAAAGCAGTCTACATGGCCTCATATGCAGCTGAATATGTTTGTGCCGCTTTCTGACGGCCCTACAGTAGATCTGGGCCACCTTTGTATGTAGAATGGTCACATAGTGAATGACCAAGTGGCTTGCATAAGACTAAGCCCTGGATACATGGTCGTCCATGTCCTCTATTGTTTCTGAGATTTCATTTAGCTGTTTGTAAATGTTATATCCTTTTATCTCTTATCATGATTTTATATATCTTTTAATATTTTATGAAATATGAACTGCATAGGCACCTTTCTAGGTGGATGCATATTGCTTAGGCTTTTTGCAGTGCCTTGACTACTGCATGCTGCAGCCACTTTTTGAAACCCCAATAGTATGAGTCTTTGCATGGTCTTGAACACTGATCCTCTAGCAACTTCTTAACTTCTCAATAGTTGAGGATATTGAGGAAACTCGAGAAGCAATTTGCAGTTTGTTGATTTATAGGGTTTTTTGGTTCACACTGTTGGTGTAAGCAAAGGCCTTGGGAGCAGGGAGGGAGGAGTGAGCAAATAGTGGTGCCATTTGGGGTGCCAATTGCCAAATGATACTTATGACAACCATTTATTAAACAGATTGGGAAACTTTGGCAAAGTGGTTGTCATGAATTTATGTAGTGTTGGAGTGAGATATTGTTATGTAAACAAGATAACTTCCAAATAATGATATTAATAGGAATATGGTCTGCTATCACAGGAATAAAGCTTTTCATGAAGCTTCATTAAGGTAATGATGTGCATGTGTCATATATAGCATGCAACTAAATTATAAAATATTTTTCAAACAGAACAATCAGCTGATTGCTGTCTTTTTTGTGGTAGACAACAAAATGGTGCTCTGATGGAACGAATTCTATCAACTCCCTAAAATCCCAAGGAAGCTTCTGGTGTCTCTATGCCACCCAAAAAAAAAAAAAAAACAATCTGCTAATTCAACCAGAAGTATTGTTGTCCTTTGAAGAGTTAGCAACCTCGAGATGCAGTAAGCAGGAAAAAAAGATAAAGGGTCTTTATCTCAAATTGATCTAGGAAGTCCTTGGACCTTATAAATGATAGGGGAGTGGAGCTGGATATCCCTGGTGAGAATAGAAAGAAAGATAATCTCATATGTGATCATGTTCCGAGAAGTTAAGGGACCATTTATGGTTGATTGTGGATGGCTAGCTATCAATAAAATGGTCCCTAGCACTATTAGTTTGGACATTAATAATGGCTGACTATGATTGACCAACTGTGATTTGGTGCAAATTAAACAAGCCATAAGCCAAAATGACATAGGATTTTCAATGTGCTGTAGTTTAACAAGATGGATATGTAAAGTGCACTCGGGGGTTGAAATTTGAGAGTTTGATATTTGTAGTTGCATGCCTAGAATGGGATTTGGTGATAATATTATTCTTTTGCTTGGTAGTTGATATGTATTATAGTGGGACCAAGGCTATTACTAATAACATCTGATTACATCCTTGAGAGATTTATTTCTATAGTTGCATGTCAAGAACGTGACTTGTTGCTATTATTTTCTTTTGTTTGTTAGTTGTTGTGTATAAGGCAACCAGTATACAAATTAAATTATGGTTAATGGGACTCAAGTATATTGTTCATAGCATTTAAGTACATCATTTATAGTTTTAAATCCCCCTCGGGAGATGTATTAGGTCCTTTGAATAAAGGGTTTAAATACCAGTATTGAGCCCAATACTGATTTTGTTCCAGACTGGTATGATATCGGTACAGCTGGATGCAGCGATTAGTATCAAAAAGACAAAGTGATTAGTATGCAAATGATATGATTAGCATAGACCATGATTACATGACCTGTACAATCAAACAGATTGGTCTAGGAGAGAATTGGTGTTCTGTGCCTTTACCAATACCATTTTCTGTTGGAATGGCATTGTACCATACCAAATTGACAGTATTCAAAACCTTGCTTTGAAATATATTAGTATAACAATTGCCTGGCAATGCATAAGTTTTTTAATTCATAGATTTAGATCACAATGTATACTTCATCTCTTTAAATGATGAATTTCTAGTAAATTTTTGAACAAATATTATATATTTATTGGAGGGATAATTTGCTTGATGATTTCTCTGGGACATTTGTGAGTTACCATGGTTAGGGTGTTGATGCTCTACCTCTGGATTTCACCAGGTGTTGAAAATTTAATCTCAACATTGTCAATCATTCATTTCATAATCAGGGTCATTGGAGATTCAGGAATATTTAGTTCAAGTTGAATGTGCATTTTTTAGTCTTTATGCACCTAACATACTATGCAACATATAAAAAAGTGGATAGGAGGGATGTGGTGGTGAGGAGGTTTCATAGTGGATAGCTGATGTTATTTCCCCAAAGCAGTCTGCTAAAACATATCAACATGCTTTCTAAGTATCAAAAATCAATACTTTACCAAAATCCAAAAATCAATACTTTCTAACAAAGCAAAAAATATTAAAAGAAAATTCAAGGGCAAAGATGGAAAAGAAACCGTTCATCTAAAATCATAATATAGTGTCAACATCCATATAATGTGAAGGTTTACAATGTAATGAGAACTACCATCATCCACCAAAAAGAACAGCATCACTTCTTAGATAAAAATGTCCACAATCACATAACATCAACCATAAAAGATGGATGTCTACAATCACATAATATAATTCACTTCTCTTTCTCCTTCTCTCCACTCTTTGTTCAGCTAGGGCATGAAATAACTAGATAACCTGTGCTTTAAACAACATATCATACCAACTGATTGGTGGATGGATCCCCATTGTTAACCATTCCAACCTGCTATGGAATGAATTGCCTGCTTTGAAACCATGTCATAGCAGTCACTTTAGCAGGTTTTTGCCCGGTATAACAGCTTCTTCTACTTGAGTGCCATATAGCAGCGCTATGATACTTAGCATAGCATTTTTGGGCGGAAATTAAAATAACAGCCAAAGCAGCTCATTTCTATTTAAAACAATCATTCTATGATGTTGTGGTGGATCTTGAAGGTACCAGACACTTCACAAACTTGGAGGGTGCACTATTATGAAGGGTGATTGATTCACAAAATACTGTTGGTTGGTTGAAGGACATCACTCATATTTGTGGTGTTTTTCAGACTCCATGTGTGGAAGGGGGGAGATACGTCAACATTAGGGAGCTGCTTATGACATGGCATCCGACCAACTTTTTGTGCTCTAACATGATCTTTTAAGGGATACACTTCCTATCCAGATTAATTTATTTCTGGTAGGACCACTTTCTGTCCCTAAACTTGGTTGTTTCCTTTGCATTGCTCTCATTTGTACTGCTGCTGCATGTACCCTTTCTTAAATTCCTCCTGCATATAATAATATAAGGGGAATGGATGATAAAAATTAAGGTAAATGAAGAGTACATATGAAATCAGATACTCTTGCCTGAATGGCACTATTCCTGTCGAAGTCGCAACAATAGATGATTGTCAGGCAAGAGTCCATATGCCAAGCAATTAGTGTCTGTACCTCTGTCATCAAAACTAACCTATATCATCTCCTGCCATCCATGATGGTGTTATTCAGATTAACTTGAATTGTGTTGATGTTTTCTTGTCAATGATTATTGCTTCCTATAATATCTTTTTATGGTGCTCCATGATTGCTATAGCATCCATATGAGACCTTTTTGAGATGGCACTGGATTTCAACTTCTTATACAAATGTGATGGTGGCAAATGCCTGAATAGAAAGGGTGTGAAGAAGTTTTTTTATGCTTTACAGTGAAATAAAGGGATAGAATCTACAGAGAAGAATGCAAAAGTTGGTCTCTACAGGGGACAGTAGGGAATGATCCAAGGGTTGTGGGTTATGGTGGTGGATCTTAATTGAAAATTGTTGAATTTACTTGTTCACTTTGTGGTGGAAATAGATTTCATCTGCATTTCATAATACTTCACACATAACGCAGACAATTTTTCGTGTATTGCAACAGAAGCTTCGCCAGGTTTTTGCTGAGAATGAACTTCCTTCAAGGACTGTCAAGGAAAATCTCTCAAAACAGTTGGGTATTTCATCCGAGAAGGTAAGCACATTATTTCTCTGTGATTACACCAATATTTATGTTGAAACTAATGTAAATATGTACTATTTCGTAGCATATGCTTTGGTGTAATTTAATATGCCAATGCAATAAGCAATTCATCTTAGAAAATTTCTTTTCATTTTATTGATTCTTCTAGTGCATACCGAGTTTTGAGAGATCCATGTTTATGCTGAATTTTTGATAATAACATAGCTCCGGACTTTGCCTGTGAGATTAGTACTTTGCAAAGTGTAAACGTCATGTGAGGTATGCCACATTATTGAGTTTTGTTTTTGGGCATAGTATCCTTGATCTTATTATGTAAAGCACATTAAACTAGCATGTGCATATAAAACTTCTCTAGATGCCTTCCCTTGAGGGATAACCTGCACAACCCTCTCCATACCTATTGGCAAAACTAGAGGAGCCCGACCTTAAAAATGCTTGCAAGTTACCAAGGTGGTCTTCCACTGTTGCCCTAGCAATAACATTGCACAAGAACCTACTATAATCAATTCAACAAAACATAGACTCACACTGATGCTTGTCTTGAAGCTATTAGTGGAAGCTCTACCCTTGATTCAACCTGGGTGGCCCGCTTGGTACCAACAAGATAAATCTGCTGTAGTCACTTGTGCATATGCTACATGTCCAATATCACCCATTGAAATGCCGTCAAAATTAAGCTTTTTAGAAGTCCCAAAGGAGAGGCTGTCCTATCATTTTCGAATGACTTTGCATGCCAGACTGAAAATAATGCCCAGTTTCTAATCTGAAAGTTGTACAGCACTGCCTCAAGACAATCCAATATCAAATTCTTAATAGTTTCAACAACACAACCCCCACCCCCCACACACATACACAAAAATAGGGAACAAAAAGGAATACTGTTTTGCATGCATGAAGACATACATCAAGAGATTCAACAGGGCAATGAATTGATATAGATGTAGGATCAGAGGGCACAGCAGCCAACAGGAGGATGAGGGATACAGAAGCTCTTGCTTTAACCTGTCTCAGTTATCATCTCATCCAAGTGCCAGGCTGTGGGATGAGCCTGCAAAAGGCTTCACCTGTTAAAAGTGCCTTGCTAGGGATGCCATCACACTACAACTGCTACTTTTTAGGGTTCATTGCAAAGGTTTGTAGTTAGAGTGGAACATCCGGTTGTGCAACTACACAACTACAAAAAATTCCTTTAGTTCTGGTTGCAACTATTGTCATTCATCATCATGTTAAGGTCATAAGTTGCAGCTACCCTACAGCAAAAAAGTAGGTCGGTATAGATTCTGCTGGAAGAGGCTTTTCAGGGCTCCGCAAGAGTCAGCAGTTCCTCTGTTAAAGCAATCTGATCAAATTAAGTTTTACTTACAATTTTCTCTTATAAAGCTTCTTTAATTCTCATCTAACCAATTTTGTTCTCTGCTATTCACAGGTGAGCAAGTGGTTTAAAAATGCAAGATACGCTGCTCTTAAAATGAGAAAGGTCACTTAATCATCAGTTAATTTCTTTTGTTATCTATTATTCACAAGATTGAAATGCTATTTGAAAGGTTATTTATTGGGAAAAAGCTATATATCATCCACCAGATCACCACTCAGATCACTGTTCCAATGTGGGAGTTGTTGATTGGCTGACATAAAGTGGGGCCAGACTGACACCATGGAGTTGCCCATGTACTGCACCAGTCCCCAATGCCACATCAGCCTGGTGAACTGGGCAGTGATCTGACAGGTGATCAGTAGCGTTGCTCTATTTATTATCCTTTCTGCTTCTTTTGGTTCCTTTTATATGCAAAATTAATATGCTATGTTCCCTCAAGTCATGGATCTTTTCAATTATCCTTTGGAGCTGATAGAAATAATCAGCCTCTTATTGCATGGATTTTCAAATCATCATTACATAAAATTTGGTCAGAATTAAAAAATATTGATTATTGAATACCTCCTAGAACAACTTGATTTCTTCTCAAATAAGTATATTAGAGTTTTTTTTTTTTTTTTTTTTTTTGTGTTTGTTTTTGTACGTTATCCAAAAGCATCATTCTGTTAAACATGCTTCCCTCTGGATCCCATTTTGATGTGTCCTATGTAGTTTTGACACTAAAGAAATGACAGCTCTGAGCTTTGCAAGTCTTGCTAAGCAATGATCTGATGCTAAATACTAGCCCTTCTTATTGGCTTATTGAATTAGTTTACTGTGCGCAATAGATGGAAATAGCAAACTTGCGAATTTTAACAGCATCAGGTGCGAAACTACTTTCTTCATGAAACACAACTTAAATTTACACCTTATTCTTATCAGCCACCTACTCATCAACCTACATAGATGTTCTTCACTACCTACCCATATCTATGAGCCGTCCATTTTGCTTAGCATAATAATTTGTGCCACATCTAATCACTTTTCCTTTATCAACAATTTCAGAAATTAACATAAATATGTCTTCTTGTGTATCATTTGGAACCGAGACATGGTCTTACAGCCTTTGTAGTTTTATGATTTAGAGTTGGACATTAAATTAGCTCTTTGCACGCCATCTGCAAATAGTCATTGATTGATTTCCCTTTTCCTTGCTCATGTATAATAATTTGTGCCATGTCTAACCTCTTTTCCTTTATGAATAACTTCAGAAATTAACGTAAAGATGTCATTTCATGTTACATTGTTTGAAATCGAGAAATGGACTCAACCTTGTAGTTTTCTGGTTAATAGTTAGAACTAGCTCTTTGCATATCATATGCATATGCTCCTTGATCCATATCCCATTTTCCTTGCTCATGAATGTTGCAGGATACATTCCATGCATTAAGGAAGATTTTCCCACCATGCGAGCAAACACACCTAATCCTAGAGCTTGCCAAGCATATCCTGAACACAATATGCTTCTCAGTGTTATCATCCATGCACTTTTTGGAGCTACAAGCCAGATTTCCCTTTCCTTTTTCTTTATACCACCTGTCTTTCTTGTCTCCCAAGCAGGCCGTTCGACTGGAATAGGTGCGTGGAGAGGAGACAAATAGAAGCTGTTTATTGAAGGCTACATGAGGCTGCCATAAAGTTCTCATTGTTAAGTGGTGGAGTTTCTTAAGCAGAAAGTGCAATTTACTCTTCTGCCACCCAGGTTTTATAGCAGATGATGCTATTTGGAATTCTTGTCATTCTTGCAGTTCAATGTTGAGTCTGTATATTGTTCATAAGTCGGGATAAAGATAATAACCCTTTTTTTTTTTTTTTGAAGATTATGAAAGCCTAATCCCCACCTTTCTTCCCCTTGAGGGCTAATCCAACCAGCATCAAACCCTCACCCTCTTGCCTAAGTAGCAAGAGGTGGTATCATGCGAGTTAATAGCTTATGATCATTCCAACAAGGAAACTCTGCTTGTTGTGAGGTTCACAACGAACTGACTGCCTTTACTTCCTTTTTTTCTCGACAGCCTCCAAAATGTGTGGTTATCCTGTTTGGAAGGACTAATTAGCATCATTGCCAGCTTCTGGTTAAAAAGCAGTGAGTCAAAAAAAATCAGAAATATTTTGGAATTCAAAGTCTGGTTGTTGAATGAGATGTTTTCCACATCATGGACCTTTTTCAGTGCTAGTTGTATTATCAAGAATTTAGGCTGTTAACTTTTTGTCCTAAACTTTTCATCCAGTCCTGTTAAGGTCATATCCTTTATCAACATAAGCCTTTTTCTCAGAATATGCATGTAAGACATTTAGTACATATTCTATTTGGTTGGATACTCAATTATAGACTAAGTAAATGATGTACATTCTAGATTCAGTTTGGTTTTTGTTATTAAATATTATATCATATTCCTTCAGCATCAGTTATAAAATATTTAATGACATTCTTCCATCTTGATGACAGGCAGGAATCACCAAATCACATCATGTTAATACCATCACTAAAAGATCAAGAGTAAGTGCTGGAAAGGCTGGAAGCTTCGATGAAGTTGCATCAGTTGACAATTCTATTTTGCTACCCTTGTCATCCATCATTCATGTAGGCAGAAATCTGAGAAAGATTCTCCAGAAAAAGAATAAAAAATCAATGAACATCCCTTTGAGAATGCACCTTAAAACAACAGCCAATACAGACTCCACAAAAGAATTTCAGGTAATACATCAGACATCATGGTCTAATCAGATGCATGTTTTCTTCTTAGTTAGTTAACTTTACTAGTTGTGTCTTATCTTTCAAGGATTAGATGCGATAATGCCCTTGATCTGGTGCTATTGCAGAATCTCGGAACCAGTCTTACTGCAAACCAATGCCCCTCCATTTCTATCCATAGGAATTTGTCAAAGGAGGTAGGTTTACCACATGGTCAGTTATAACAGAATATTTGACATTATGCATGAACTGGACATTTTTTTTGTTTGTTGCATTTCCCTGGGCTATGTCAACTTGATTATCCTGTATATAGGTGAGCACATCATTGACCAACACCATGATACTTAAGAAAGAAGTAAGTGGTCTAAGAAGAAAGTTTACTCTGGGGAGAACATTCAGAGCCAAGAGAAGGAATGTATTTCAGATAGATGAGATGATTGATAGTGAGCAGCTCTACGTGGCTGAGATTGAAAGATTGTGTAGTCTTGAAAATAGGCTTAGGAACTTGAAGAATGCATTGCTATTATGCGAATATAATGATTATGAATCAGTCAAAACTCATTCAACTGAAGAAAATGTGACCTATGTTCCTGTAGCTGAGGTAAAGGAACAGGCATTTATCTGAAGGTCATCTGATGAAAGTTATTTTATTGCACTATCTTTGGAACTATGATAGTTATCGTTATTCGGAATCTATATATTAATGCAGGCTGTTGAGCTAACAAGTATTGGTAAAATTGTACAAAAACTTTGCTTTATTTAATGATTATAACTCTTAATTTTTTTGGGACTCCTATGTATAATAACAGAATTTCCTTGCTGTTTGTGCAAGATCAGATTACTGTGATAGGGAAACAAATGCAATTGGACCATATGTTGGACCGCTGATCATATTAAACATGACAATATGCTAACAATTATTAAAAGATGAACATCTGCTGGTTCAATATGATTATGTTCTGCTGCAGTTTGAACATTTTATTTGGATCAAAGGAGTTTGGATTAGACGCAATCTAAACTTACAGCAATGGCCACCAGGTATAATTTTGTAAGACTGATAAGAAGGCAAAACCCCAGAGAGGTGATCAAACCAGACTTACATCCCATCAGCCAGAATCTAAGAGCAATACCATACCTCTCAATATATTTCTGTTGGTAGCTGCTGAATAAATTTCAGTGGGTTTACCTCCCTCTCATTCAAAAGAAAAAAAAAAAAAAAACTGCTGAATAAATTCAAATTACTCAGTTTAATTAAAATAGGCATGTCAAGGTAGAATATGTTCCTGTGAGAACTGCTGACTTGCTCAGAAGCCATATTGCAAGTTATATCCGGCTAAGTTAGCTCAAAAAAGTTATCATCATTTAGTTTAACTGTGCAGGGCGAAAATACATGTCCCAGAAGAGGAAATGATCTCTAATTGGTTTTCATAAAGAAAAAAAAAATCAGAACAAATAATGGTTTTTTTAACAGTTGCTGCTCAAGCAATGAAAATGGGTGCAGTTATAGAAAACTTTTCATACCCTTGCGACTCCAGAACAGGTCAACTTAAAAAAAATACATAGTTGAGATTATGTATAAGCTTAGAGGTTTTCTAATTTCTAATACAGATTTTACTGCCGTTCTTGTTTTGTATGATATCAACAACTTTCTGTTAATTATTTGTATGCTGAAACTCCTACAGACTTGGAAGATTATATCAAGTGCTTTACATAAAGAATTTGGCATTATGCCAAAAGTAGCATGGGGATTTCAATTTGTGAGAAAACACTGATTAACAGAATAGCATTCCTTCATTCTCCATACTAAGTTGTTTCACTTCAGACAACATCTAAAGAGCTGAGCTCATCCTAACCCTTTTCTTCAATAACATATGCATGCATCTAGTTAGTCAGTATGATGAAATAAAGAATACACCACACTTCCCACCTTCACAGAGTTAAGAACAATGTATTATCTTAACTTCATGTCTTCCAGATCTAGTCCCAAATAAATCATAACTTAAGCACAAGTTTAATCAAATATTCTGTCAACGAATGGAGAAATACATTCATGGTGACACTGTTGATACCACAAATTGTGAAGCACAGAGAAATGACAGCCATATTTTAAACAATTTTTTTCTGGGAAGGATGATTCATCCATCAATTGAACACTCCCTACGCTGGTTTGGTTTATTTTTTGGGCCATAAGAAAGCTCTTGATCCTCAATTCAAAACATGTGAGAGCCCATACTCACATAGCACTAACGACAGGTCTATAACAAAAGCTTGAGGGAAAAGGAATAGGGGGCTCAACATTATAACATAATGCTCAGATATATATAATTTTTAATCCAGTTGCCTCTCCACTATTACAATTGACCTTGCCAGGCCATGGTGATTACTAAAATATCTGTTGATGCCAATCCTCAAAACTGGTCATAAAAGTCAGCATATCCAGGTGGTACAAACAGCGGATTGTTTGTCTTTATAGTTGCCCATGTGAAAGTGCAGCCACTCGGATAAAATACAGCAAATAATGCTAGCACAATTGGAATGACTGCATAGCTCTCTAATAATACAACTCAATTGTGCGAAATGCATAGCATATCACACAATTAACTTTCATGGATCATCACCTTTCAAAAGGTTACTCTGCTCAGGACCATTATTTCTTGCTTGATCAGATTTCTGCTTGTTGGCTAGACGCGGCCTCAGCTGCATGGCATGTAAATCAATAATTGTAAGGACTAATTTGCATGCTGACCAATACAACTTGCCCAAAGTACTAAGAATAGAGTTAATTTGTAGGTTATGAGTATTCATGAAGGAAGAGGGGATGCAGCCTCAGCCGCATGGCATTTAAATCAATAATAGTAAATATTAAACTGTATGCCAACCACACAACTTATCCAAATTATTAAGAATCTAAGAGTTTATTTGTAGGTTATGAAGTATTCAAGAAGCAAAAGGGATTAAATATATTGGGCCAATAAAAAAAAGTAACATAGGAGATGCAACAATGATGCAACCTCTTAATGACAATGTCTTGTGCATTGCATATTTGATATGTTCATGCAGCTAGGAATCAAATATCAGCTTTTAGTGTGATTTTTCCCTAATTATGTTTATCAGTGTGTGAAAAAAGTTCGAAGCCTTAACATGATAAAAAAGCTATCAGGTACCACCTAACAAAAGTTTGAAGAATTTGCAAGATCAGCACCTCTAAACTTGAACAAAACATATCATCATAATGAAGTTCTATAATGACTCAGACACTATTATATCATCAATTTAACTAACTTCATGAAAAAACAATGAATGGGTATCCATTTGTAAGTGGTAACAATTATTAAACTAAGCAAAATAAGTACCCATGCAAGAGTTAGAATGGAGAATTCCTGAAGACTT
Organism: Elaeis guineensis; assembly: GCF_000442705.2. Classification (NCBI taxonomy): domain Eukaryota; kingdom Viridiplantae; phylum Streptophyta; class Magnoliopsida; order Arecales; family Arecaceae; genus Elaeis; species Elaeis guineensis. The sequence continues at coordinate 2,502,503 of NC_025999.2, forward strand.
TCCCAATAATAATATAGAAAGAAATCCTAGAAGACCCTACCAAAAGCATCTGCCACTTTACTTGCTCGTTGCAAAATAGAGAGATATGAACCATGATCAAAGACACGGATCAATAATAATTCTGCTAAAAGAAATAACACAAATTTCCCAGCACCACTAAAGTGAAAAATCATTATATCTAAATTAAGTCCTGTTGATTATCATGCCTCCAACAAGTCCTGCACCTCACTTCAGATCACCTCCTATAAGAAGTTTCAACTTCCTACTTTCAGCTAACCAACATGCTTGCCCCCATCTGCAGCAGCAGCAGTACTAAGGTCGAGTTTGGTGTCGCCTTTGGAGAGCTAAAAAGCAGTTAAAAGCTCTTTTGGATGATTTTGAGGTGTTTGATAAAAATGATGAAACAATTTTCTAGCTCCTCCAAAAGCTGAAAAAGGTCTACTAGAGAAAAGCTCTAATCTGGAGCTTTGACGCAAAAGCTCTACTTAAGATGTTTCAGGAAGCTCCTTGTTGGATAAAAGTTAACCCAAGAGACCAGGTTCGAGTCCCGGCAATGAAATTTTTAAAAATAAGTTAAAATACTTTTTTTTGCCATAATCATGCAATTGAGGATTTTGAGTTTAACCTTTAGCTCCTACAGTACTTCCGCCAATCAGGGTTCTAAGAATGACCTAAATCCAAATCCAATCACAGCAAAACTCAACAAACTAGTGCTTCCACAAATAAATCTCTTCATGCCAACAGCTTATTTGGTCATTATGCAATATACTAATGTGGTCGCTCGCTCATGTATTAACTCTCAGACATCTGATGATCTTTGTCTGTGTTGTACAGCCAACCTTAAGTTTCAGCATGTTCTTCATAGTCCCAAATGGAGAAAGCATGTGTCTTAAAGTTCTTCAACCATCAATGACCACTGCAGAACTAAAACGAACATGGTTCCACAGGATACCCATATTTACTAAAGTTGCTAAGTCTTCATTGTAGCATTCAAAAATTCCATGTCAAGAAGCAAGAAATGTCATAGTTTACACAAGACTAAGGAAATACATGAGGTAATTTACAGGGAATATCTATTGATATCAAGTCTGCTATTTGAAATGTTGAACCAAAACAAGCTGCAGTAAGTAGAATAAGGAAATGCCCCGAGGACATGATACTTTTACAGGCAAATCTCTATTGACAACAAGTCTGAAAGTTGATGCAAAACAAGCTTGCTATTATCAGAATCAGGAAATGTCTCGTGGACACGACTCCTACTAGAAAATGGAGGCATTAAAGGAATGCTAAAAAGCAGATTGTTACAAAACTATTCTTCTCTTCCACAACTACTGAGACATCTAGCTTTTCCTTTCATGTCAAACCCTGAAAAAAATGCTATGCTTGTAGGCAAGGTTATTTGACTACAAAAAGAGGCACAAACCATGTCGTGCAACCTATGAAAAAATAAGGAAAATAAATACAAAAGCTATGATAAAATCAATTTCCTAATATCTGCATATATGCCAAACATGTTTTTAGGGAAGCCATTATTCAGAAATTTAAGACCACTGGAGCATATCCGGTACATGGCTCTATTGCTAGATGACAAGCTGTTATAAAAGTTTTGGAATATCTGAATTCCAAAATTGTGCCATTGGGATTGTCACCTTACATGAGAAGAGAAAATGCCCATATGTTTGTTGTGTCACAACAACTTGATCCTTGAATAACAAGTACCAATTCTAACTCATTGGTGTCAAGTGTGACTTCCAACTACTAAACTTTCCAAATAACAAAAGATTTCAGCTTTTGGATGTGGTGCCCATAAATGAGTACATCAAGATCTAATGGTGTATGATTGATAGTGTAAAGTACCTGTGGTCCAATGGTTACCATTTCTCAAATACCCTCTCCACATTTTTATATCCATCAGTCAAAAGATGTTTTAGGCAATGAACGGTCATAAAGCTTCCGGCATCTAAGATGTATATTCAAGCACTAAAAGGAAACAGACTCATTTCTATCAATGAAATGTAAAGCCAGTTAATTAAATGCCCCTAGCATGGATTTAAGTTCAGCATGATACTGGTCCATAATATCATACCACACCAGTAAGGTACTGGTATATGTATCTCCTTGGTACCTTAACGTACCGACACATGGTATCACATTGCACTCTTGTTGTACTGGCACCGCCAGGCATACCACATCGCAGTTTGGATTGAAGACGTAAGGTATTGGTACTAAGACTTAAAACATCTCAATAGACAACTTGGTCATGCACAAACTGTATTAAAATTTACATTATATATGAGAAGAGTATTTCAGAGTATGACAGGAGCTTTTAAGGGCTAGTTGACGTACCATCTCTATATACTTTAGATGCTTGAGAACGGTCTCTGTTTCCAGCTCCTAAAATCACATAAGACACAGCATCAAGAAAAGCATGCAAAGAATAAAGCAAAAAAATCAAGGAGTAAAAAGAGCGAAGTGAAACTTAAAAGGTGGAAACAACTAGTGGGAAAATAAAGATCAATAGAGCATCTCAATTTTAAAAGGCAAGCATTAGGGCTATGCTTGCACAACCATAACCGGCCAGCCTTTTCCCGACTATTTGGTTTGGCTATCCTTGCATATATACATAACCATGGTCTGCCATACTGCCCCGCACCGCACCAGAAGGAATACCTAGTATGAAACTCAATGTCAAGTTGGTACAAGCCCCATCTCGAAGTGGGACTGCCCTATAACGAGGCATACCAACCTACACTGAGGCATATTGAGTTGCGTACCGACTCATATTGAAGCATACCAACCAATATTAAGGTATATTGAGAGAAAAATTAAGAAAAATAATTAGAGAGCTATTTCGATATCAGATGAGTACCATACCATACTGACCGTACCACACCGGTAAGAGACCAATACAATGCCTGGTACTGAGATTGCGGACCTTGTACATAACTAAATTAAAAGGCCCACAAATATGCTTTTGAATGCTTGTGCATGCGTATACTTGTTGACACTCATGTATTGTGCCAAAGATCTTTTCTTTAGAGCAAGGTCCGCCATTTTGGTACCGGACCTCGTACCGATAAAATCCTACTTTAATGTTGGTATGCGGTTTGGTACGGTACGGTAATGTTGATATGCTCTGAGATGGCGTATCGATACGAGACCGGTACAGTATGGTATGCCCCATACGAGGCGATACAATACTCCATGCTTTAAAGTAATAACGGTATGCACTCCAAGATAAACCATGGAGTTGTATCATTCAGCCAACACAAGTATTTACAAAATTAACCATGACGCTACCTATTATCAGGTAATATGTTGATCAGTTCCTTATTTTGCTGCACATTTTTGGAGTTCAAATATCCATTTAAATTGTGTCTAACCACGACAAGCGTAAATACATGAGAAATCAAGAGACTGATGCATGCCAGGCTAACAACAAAAATCAAGATCTAGACACTCAAATTTATCTTTAACCTAGCAAAGATAATAATCTAATTTGGTATGATATGTTTCATCTATTATTGTCAAAAATAACGAAATCAACAAACATACAAGTGTATTTTGCAAGAAACAGCATGTACTATGTGACTGAACAAGTGAGTTGGGGAATGAACTCTGATGCACCAGCAGAAAATCAGATTTCCTTGCCATCTCAGTAATGGTAGCAACATACAGAAAAACCAGGAAACATTCACAGGGTAACTAAAAACCAGGAAATGTTCCAGAGGTTAACTATCACAGTCACATAGTGGTTTTATGAAAAATCACATTAGAAATCAGAGCATAAACCAAAGACAAATGCAATATTATAACCTCAATCACAACCTCACAAAGATAATAAGCTAATTTGGTCTATGCGTTGTTCTATCTATTACTGTAAAAAATAATGAAATCAACAAACATACAAGTGTATTTTGCAAGAAACAGCATGTACGATGTGACTGGACGAGTGAGTTGGGGAATGAACTGTGATGCAACAGCAGAAAATTATATTACCTGGTCATCTCAGTAATTGTGGCAACATACAGAAAAACCAGGAAACAGTCCAGAGGTTAACTAAAAACCAGGAAACGTTCCAGAGGTTAACTATCACATATTCACACAGTGGTTTTATGAAAAATCACATTAGAAATCAGAGCATAAACTGAAGATATATACAATATTATTTCCTCAATCACAACCAAATAGACTACTCTCATCTAAAAGTTTGTACACTGAGAGTGAGATGAAGAACTAAAATGCAATCTGACCTGAGGAACAGCACAGTCAGCATGCATTGGATCCCAAAGTACAGCACAAGAACAATCCCAATCATCAGTTTGAACTACAAAAAGAGGTGCCCTGAAATAGAACCAGAGAACATCATGTTACATAGTTTGCATTTCTAACAGACTGTCACTGGCACAAATTTTATTATTTAAAGGACAGAACTTAATTCCAGCAGCTGCTTGTTGCATCAGTCCACATCTTACAAGCTGCAAATTCCATGTCTAGGCTGTTAACAACTGCAAATTACAATTCTAGTTTGCATCTGCATGTTACTGCTAGCGGAGCACCGCCAGTTCATTTGCTTGGCATGTGCTCCAGTCTGGTTTTGCTGATCAAAGCTGGGATATGATTCTAATACTTTCTGTTGCTCAATAAAATGGCCAAATGGGATTATAAATACTGATCCTATTGGCACTAAAAGTTCCAATGCTTCTGCTAACAATTTATTATGGTATTATTTAAACTTCCTTTTTTCTAAAGACTGGGGCAGGCACCTCTGGCAAGAATTTCTGTCATTTAGGAGTACTGACTGGGGTATGGCTGGTGGCTGCTTATTGGGATTATTTATATTTGTCTTATACCTTTCCTTTTCTTCTTTTCATGCATTTTCATGCTTTCTCAATCAAAAAAGATAATTTTTAACCATTAGAGAAAGAATAGTTGTCTCATAAGGCATGCTATCAAGATAATTGGGTTCTGGATACTCAGAAAGCGCACACAAAAATAATTGCAGAAAGTATAAACACCTAATCAAGTGTGATACAACTGTAACAAATGAAAAGGCATTTTCTGCACTATATCAAGAACTTTTAAACATCACTCAAATGCAAAAGCAGCAATGATACTGGAGAGTTACATTTTATCTAATGTAATCAGCCTTATCCATAAACTAATAATGCCCTGTGCAGGAAGGAATGCATCAAGAAAACAGAAGTATAGGGGTGTCCAAGATCCAGATAAGGAGCATCAAGAAGATAACAATAAGTATATATAAGCTAAAAAAAGTGCATATCTCTAAACCAAGGGATGATGAAATTACAATAGATTTGTGCAGAAAATTGAGCTTGGAACCTTCCAAACAAGTACTAAAAGTCTGATAAGCTCCAATGAGATAATTGATTTATTAAATCTCACTCATGCCAATATATCAAGTATATACTTGAATCCCTAAAGAGTATAAAATATCCTAAATAAACTTAAAATCTCATATATGAAATTTGAGAATCCCAAATCTTTGAGAATTACTGGTCCTGGCTGATGCTTATGTACAGTAATGGACGCACTACCAAGACCTCAATTACTTAATTTAAGATTTGTCGTATATGAAGTGACCCTTTCACATAAATTTATCTCCAGCAAGCCTTCTGAAGCAATTTGACAAATAGTCTCTTTCCAAATTTCGTCTAAAAAAAAAAAAAAAAAAGCAATAGAACATTTTAGAGTTCTACCCATAGCAACCTCCACTTGACAATTTGAGCTTTAATTGTCGCTTGCTACCATGGTTGTAACAAGAAGCAAATGGCTTTCTTGTAAAAGCTAAATGAATCATGTCTTTTGGCTCCATAAATCATCAAAATCATACATAAGTGAGAGATGTCAAAACCGAACAGGCTATAGCTTTACTCCAAAAAAAGAAAAACAGACATATCATGGTCACCTTTGGAAGAATTCAAAATTTTGAACTTTGTGGAATACACTGACATTGTTGCATATAGGTCAGTATTTTGGACAATAAAAAGGATCCATGCACATAATGTGTCACAAAAATGAGAATGTTGATGGGAGACATGAGGTAACAGGAAACACAGGAGTCTCCAGAATAAAGAATAACTTGCTGGAGAATCATATGACATTGTATTAATGCGTGCAGCAAAGACCAAATTTAGCCCCAGTAAATGGGCTTAAATTTAGATGGACAAGAACTGCAGAAAGACCTGAATAAGACATAATGGAAGTTGTCGAAGAATTTAGATAGAAAACTTAGCTAACTCAAGATTTAAAAGAACATTGGCAAGTGACCCTCCCTAACAATTAGTATTTGGTTTATAAACATTTTATACATTACAGATAGCATGGACTTTCATATTGACTCCTCCATTATTGATTCAAGGGAGATTCTCTCTCACCCCACCCTACCCTCCCCCCCCCCTCCCCTCTCCCTCTCCCTTGCTGTGTCTTCCCCTCTCCTTCCTTCTCTGTCTCTTATACCTCCAGAACTTTGGTGATATTTATGGGTCAAGGACAAGAACACTTATGTGCTCAGGTAGTTAGAGGGTTGACGCTGACATCCAGTTATAAAAAGCAAGGAAACCTATAAAATAAATCAAGCTTCGGTCTCCATGAATACCAGAGGATCTCTTATTTTATGCAACAGTTCAAAATCTAAACATGGAAAAGCCTGGAATGGCATTAAAGGGAGTCCTAAATAAAATGCTTGGTGAACAAGGATTCAAGAAGCCAATCCCAAATAGCTGCGACAAGGTTTGATGGTTATGTTGATAGACAAAATCATGATACAAAAACCTGAATAAACATACCCAGCAATGGATGATCACCCATACCTCCAGCCCAGTAAGATTTAATATGACGAACAAAAAAAGAATAAAATAGAAAGATGAACAAAGAGTTAAGCAAAAGAATACCATACGATATTTTAAAATGAGAAAGGAAAACAAAGCAAGGAAGTAAAGGGAATTGGCTTCCATCAGTGCAGATACCCATACTTTGATTTGTAAGACATGGTAACCGCTACTTTTGGTCAAATGACATGAAAAACACTTTAAACAGGACTGTGGTTGTAATCTAAGTATGGGTCCAAAACTGAAACCCAAAAAGTCCAGCCAAACAACACTTGTATGGTGTATGCATTGAGCAACATAATCAAACATGACCTAGTCAACAAATCTTTCAAACATCTTCTACACATGTTAAAAAGTTTATGCTAAAACCTCTATGTTTATGAGCTAATTTCAATTTGCTGCTGCTAATAAAATCATACTACTGCCACCATAATGACTGCTAAGGATTCGTACATCATGATCTGATCAGCAACCATCCCTTAGCTTATAAAAGAAAAACTGTTGCTCTTCAAGGAAACGACAAACAATATCTATAAATGTATGCACACACGAATTTGCCAAGAAGCTTACCTACGCCACTTCCCGCATATAGTCCCCTCATCATTCTCGCTTGTATAAATCACCTCCCTACATTGAACCCAATTACCAATAGAAGTGGATTTGGATGGCTTGTAAAAGTTCCAACCCTAAGTAAATAGGCAAAATGCTCAGACAAAATAGACATTACATAGCAAACGAAACAATATACTAAGATAATTCATCAAGACAAATTTCTTAAGTCTTACATCCAGACTAAAATATTCAGCAGGATCCACTTCCAAGGGTTCCCAGTAAGAATCGCAATCACTAGAATCATGAATAAAACAATAAGAAATTAGAAATAACATGGAGGATGGACAAGAAACAAGGAACAAAGAGGTAATGTGTTCTAATCAGAAACATGTACAGATACCCTGGTGGGAGAAGAGTTTATATGTGTGTGTGCGCGCGTGTGCATGCGTGCGCACATGTGTGTTGCGTGCGTGCGTGCGTGTAAATAGATAGATACACACACACACACACACACACACATATACAAGAAGTTTGTAGCAGGAAGAAGGTTCAAAAAAGATAAAATTCATAGCACATTATCAGTTGCTTTAGAAAATTACATTACTATGTCAAATAGCAAGATTAAGTTGTTTCTATCATAAGGCTAACTAGCATCTTAGTTGACCGTTTAGATCTCCATGACAATACTGCTGATCCGGTCTCCAGAATGCATATGCCACGCCAGCCAGTGGCCTGCACATCCCTGACTAGCACTTGAACTATTGGATCAAACTATCTTAATTTTCTACATACTTTAAAGAGATTTAGAAAATGGCTGCACATGGCTACTAGAAAAAACTTGATTGTTATGTAATAAACAAGTCACAAAATGTGACATTATAACTACTGCTTGATGTCAAATTTGCCAGATATCCCTGTATTAAATGGAGCCATCTGCCATCATCATGCCTTTTGTAAGATTTTTGAAGAGGTTCAATGTTATACAACTACATGGTATGGGAAGTTTCAAAGTTGTTCATGACTCCAGATTGCTTAGGTAAATAACACATATTGGTACCGATACCAATGCCAATTTCGTGTGAAAACTGTATCATATGAATGGTACCATACTGACTTGCTGGCTTTTAAATCCTTAAACCCAAGGTTTTATGTCTTGATAGGATAAGGGGCGTCCCAGCCGTCCTATCCCATTCCTGTGAGAACATGGGATCGGGATAGGCTTAGGACTCCAAAACCCATCCATGCAGGGAGAAAAGAGGAAAGAAAGAAAGGAAGAAAAGATGAAGAAAAGAAAAAAAATGAAAGAAGAAGAAAAATGAAAAAAAATAAAAGGGAGAAGAAAAGAACGAAAAAGAAAACGAAAGAAAGGAAAGTAGAGGAAAAGAAAGAAAAGAAGGAAAAAGAAAAAAGAAGAAAATAAAAAAGGAAGGAAAGAAGGGAGAAAGAAGGAGGATATTCATCAGGATGCATGACTGATACTGCTATCGAGATGGAACAGGACAGCAGGGTGTCCCATTCCATAGAGAAATTGGGATATCTTTGTCTCAGGATTTAAAACCTTGCTTAAAACTACCTCATTATTGTGATTTGATAATACTAATTTGGCTCAAGATTTAAGGTGGGTAATGAGAAGTGTTATAGAATCTTAAGAGATTATTATTGTGGTTTCAAATTCCACAGAAGTGACACAAATGTCACTTAAAGGTAATCTATTAATATCTACACAGCTACAAAACTTCCAAGAATTACAAGAAAAAATATGAGAGGCATTGGTAGGACGTACTTGAAGATTGGACCGGACCACTCAGGAACTTCTGCTTGAAAATCTCTACCAATTCGAACCGCAGATGTATATGGCTCACGGTCGCTCAACATGAAAGATATTGGACTTAGATCCCCATTAGACATTTTTTTCCTATGCCCAGACGTTTCGCCCATGATATTGATTGATTTTCCAGATTTGTGATCTGGTACAGACTTTGGTCTCTTTTTGGAACAAGGCTGACAATACCATTCATCAACTGGTAGTTTTCGTACCCTAGGAATGCAACAAGACACATGAAATGCTTCTTCACAATTGTCACAAATTAGCATCTTCAAAGGGTTTCCCAAATAACTGCATATTTTGCATGGTTGAGAAGGTATGGCATCGTCATCGCCCAGAACTTCTAAAGAAGTACATGCACTGGTATCCCGTACTCCCCCAAGCAATCCATGATGTTTAAGCACAGAGATGCATAACTCTTTTGCGGAGGTAAACTCCCAAAATAGTTCTGCACCAACATTATCTGATGAAGAGCACTCACCAGGGTCATCCACCTCATTTTTTATGAGATCTGAAGCATGTCCAATGATAGATTTTGATGATGAACATCGGTCAATTGTGCCAGCATTGTGCTCTGGAGAAGATTTCTGAAGACAGCTGATAAATGATTCTACATGCACTTTGTCATCTTGAATAGAACTATTACTGGGCGCAGCATTGGGAGATGGATCCTGTAGATTGATTTGTTCATTTATTGATAAATTTCCATTATCATGAGTATCTCTGGAACTTACAAGTATAGTCGTATTTGTGTCAAGGCCATCATTGTGGACTCTCAAGGGATGGTCTTCAGAAGTTATGCTAGAATGATAGCTGGCGCTCTCTTTGGTACTTTCTGTTCCATTTTCTTCGGATAGAAGAGCAACAGTGTTCCTCTGCAACTTCCTTCGTTTGTAGACGAGACTGTCCCGCTTAGGCACAGAACTGGCACACATTTTGTTCACATTTGATATATCAGAACAGGTTGAGAATTCTATAAACCGTGAACTAACTAATTTGCTTTCTTCCTCTCCAACAGTTATAGCTTTCCTGCAGCTATCCAACGGGCATTCATCACAAATTGGAGACCTCTGCCAAGTTTCACCATAGTGTGACTCATCATATAAGTCCATGTTCTGTTGTTCTTCATATTCAGATGCGAAAGATAGTGGTGTACTGATAGAATTAGGAAGGGAGCTCTGGATCAGCATTTCACCTGTTCAAATCATGAGTGTATCCCAGACGGATTAAAATTCCCTAATACATATCCTAGGATATTGATATCAGAATCATTCCAGGAAGTCACTGTGTGAGCTTAAGCATCCTGAAACATATAATAAGGAACAGTTAAAGAATATTGTGACAACAAAAACCTAGAGAAAGAATCTGGATCGTAACTTTCATTCTCACTGCTAACAAAGATAAGTATGAACATATGCATGTAATCAGATGTCAATATACCAGTAATATAAGTAACTGATAAGTCTTATGGCAACTAGTTAAGATTGACTTTGCAATCATGTTTTGCCATTCATTAGACTTTAAAGTATCACCTATATTAACCCAAAATAGAAAATCATAGATTGCATAAAAAAAATATATTCAAGAAGACTGTGAAGAGAATATGCATGATTAGCATAAGACCTATCCTTTAAGTTAATAAGACAGCACAACCAATGGAGATTACAAGAAGAATAGCATCTTAAAGGAGGGGAGCTCACAAGCTAGAGAATCACCATCCTCCTATTCCCACAAGCAAACTAAAGAAGCTAGACCTGCCTTATTCTCACAAGAACAATGCATAGAATATTTATATTAAAATAAAGAGAGAAGTTTTTTTTGTACAGCCCCCGGCCCTTTTTATAAGCTTTAAATCCCAACAAAATAAGGCAAAGAGCATCACACTCCTATTCTGACACAGAAAACTATTGATAACTAAAGAAAAGTTATATTTCATTAAACATAAAAATCTTCTGACAGCATTCCTCTAACCTACTTGGTGACTGACTTTGACACACAGTATGCTGCCAAAACTTATTAAAAATAATTTAAACAACTATTGAAACTAAGGTTTCCTAGTTACCAGATGGTATTTTACAATTTCTCAGCTTTCTACTATACTGTTTCTACCATGACTTTGCTCTGAGTCCTCCAATTTGGTTTCTTCAACAATCCCACAGAAGCTCAAAAATTGTCCACGACCTGTCGTACATCAGTTGATCTCGCTATAATGATAACAAAGCAAAATCTTACAAAGAAAGAATGTCATCCCATGTCACTATGGCAAGCCTTCATGAATTCTATAGGTCATATATCAGAATTCCTACCATCATCCAGGAAAAAATAGCATGAACAAATGGGTGTTCCATTAGAATATATTAGTTGATACTTGACCCCCTAATTGAAAATAGAGCAGTCTGCTTTTGCAGTGTCTGATTATACTTTAACAGAATCAAGTTCAACAACCAAAACTTCAACACAACTCAACTAACCCTTGATCCCAAACTAGATGGGTCAGTACCAGTCCAACAACCAAAAGTTAAAGCCCAGAACTTTAAATTCAGAAGAAGATGGTCTAAATCATGACAAAGAACTATCTAACTCGGTCCTTTGTCAAAGAGGTTGCTTAATTAGCAAGAAGAGCAAAAACAAAACATCTGATGTTTTGGCTTTATAATCACTGAAAAATTTTGACTTGAAGAAACCAATCTCATATTGGAATAAATGAGAAGGCAAAAAAAAGAAGGAAAAGCTAGAGGGTTCTTGACAATAGATCAAAAATTGGCTTCTCATAAATTTTCTAGCTCAACCCTACTGCAGTTTCTATCTCCATGTGGTTTCTTGACATCCATCAACAAAAAACTTCAAAGAAAGATGAACAGAATCTCAAGCCTTTTTGATCTCTTCAAAATAAACGAATGAGTAAATTTCACATACGTAATTAAGAATTATCATACTAGGTTGTGAACAACAAACCTGCTTGAGCACCATATAAATAATATAATTATCAAGCTCCAAAGCCACTGAATGTGTTTCATTAAAGCAAGTTATCATGATGGATATTGTTACTGAAGCAGGCATGCAAATTTCATTTTTCTTTATTAACTTCATCGATAAGTTTGATTCAAAGATGGGAAATAGTTTAGTTGACTGATTTCTTTACCATAATTCTAGGCTACATAGTGCTAGCTTAATATAAGGATAGCACGAGTACAATGGACAATGTCACCTCTACTCAACAAAGATCAAACATATTAAATTTAACCCAGGTCAGCGGAAATATTGTCATTCTACCTACCCAGCCTATCTCAAAGATCAGAATTCAATCTGGATTAGGCTTACCTAGTTTCCACCTCCTTCAATAAACTGGTTAATTGTTGCAACTCTAGAAAACAATGTTGGTCAAATGCACCTCACCTAAGCCAATTGGCCCATGTTCACTCCACCTAGATAAAAACAACCACCCCAAAAATAGAATAGATATTATGACAGAAATATCAATTCCAGGCAGGGATCTCAACACTTACCTAAGTATAACTATTCTCGCACCAAAATAGGCCCCTAGGTTTCAAAAGTCAACATGGGCTATATGTGCAGGCATGATGTTATCCTTAAGAAAAATCTGAAAGTTCCATTTATTTGATAGTGGAGGGAAGCCCAAGATTTTAGCCATCTTTTGAGTGGCTTGTCTCAAGATGAGACGAGATCTTGGTTTACCTCAGCCAAGATGGAAGGCTGGAAAAATATGGAAAGAACTGAGGCATTCCAAGATCTTAGCTACTATGTAGGAACCAATATATCAAAATATGAGCCAATATACTAAAACTTATATTAACTATCACTTTAAGGCATTTATATTCAATTTAATAATTAAATAAACCTATTGAAAATTGAAATCATAGCATTATAGAATTCCAATTCATGTCTCAAAGACAGCAGTTTATATTGGCCAAGACAACAAAGACTGAGATTTTATATATAACATACTAACAAGTGCCCAAAATCAATACAAACCAGTATCTTGTCTAAGACATCGGCTGAGATGTAAATGCTGTCAATATCCTTTCGCTTTCTTTCCTAATGTACTTTAGTGCTTAGATTAGTTTTCTAGGCTTAAGCATTCAGTCATCATCAATGCTCAATCAACTCATGTTTTGTGGGCTCTAAAATAAAGCCTGAATAAGTTAGCCCCCCACCCAAAAAGAAAGAAAGCAAGAAAGTTGTGTTTTTAATATCAAATCACGAGGACTACCAAATGCTAAACCTTCAAATCTTCCAAGCAACTCCTTGTTGAAATTTTATCTATCTAGTAACTCTATTCCTACAGATCTTCCACTCTTTTTCCCAAGAAATAAAGACTTTTGTGGTTTGTGGTGGAGATTTTTTTTTCCTTTTGTGGGGATCAAACATCTAATCTAACCATAACCCTAGAATCCATCCAAGATTTCCCAGCAAACAAGGACTTAAAAAAAATGTGGCAGGGGCAGCAGGGTGATAAAATATCTAATCTAACCCTAACACTGGCTTCCATCCAAGATTTCCCCAAAAACTTACTTTTTGTCTTTGGCAGCAAGGGCAGGGGGATGGAGGGGAGGGGTTCCAACATCCGATCCAACCCTAACCCAGCTTCCATCCAAGAACACGATATCCTAACCCTAGCCAAACTTTCCAAACGAAACATCATCTACAACTTGGCTGGGTAATTTTTGTTTGTTGAGCAGGAGAATGTTATGAAAGAAAAGGACTTGGTCTTTGAGAAAGGGGAAAAATAGCAAGACATGCACAAGATCAATGGATACGTACATAGGGCGATAGAAGATGATGCAGATGAATTCCCCTAATGCTGTGAGAGCAACCAAACCCTTCAAGTGATCCCTTATCCAGACAAATTCACCATAGAGATCAATCAGGCATTACAACCCTGCCAACCGGTACTCATTAACCAGAAAACTCGAAACCCTAATCAAAACGTCGCACACTAAAAAAATCCTCACATCGACAAGAGCGGAACGAATAAAAACAGATAGATATACGATAAACAAAGTAGACAGCATCCAGGAACGCCGAAAACCATCAAAAAAGCATGTAAAACCACATGAAAAGCAGCATCACGCTTCAAGATCAAAAGAAATCGATTAGATTTTCTTAAAAAAAAAAAAAAGAGAGAGAGAATCACCTCTTGTGCGAATCTAGGCAGGAACGGTCAAACAAAAGCAAGAAATCGGCAGATATACAGCAGAGAAATTCAATGATTGAATTTACCCCACTCCGCAAAGGGCAGTCCTCTCAGAGGCTTTTCTCGGGGGAGAACAAGGAAAAGGGTCCCTTCCCCCAATTCTCCTCAAAACCAACCCAAAGTGGGCTTTTTGAATGGGTTTATATACTTGGGATTTAAGGGTGGGTGGTTTCTCTTTAAACTGACTGAAGTCGCTTCCCAAATGTGTCCACTGTTAGATAGATTTATTTTCTGAATAACTCGTCCGCAGGAACAACATAGCTATACTGTGTCTCTCAAGCATAATCAGTGAGATGCATCGATCTGAACCATCCGATCAATATGTTCCCTCTTGGATGTATTGTGATTGAGCAGATGTATGTTTGAACATCCATGAATTTTGATCGGTGAAATAGTAAATATCAAGCCAATCAACACATTAATATGTTGATCCGAGGGTTTTAGAGTCTCTTGGAAGTTTCGAGAGCAAGATTTATTTAATGGATGGGTTAGATTGGAAATCTTGTTCATTGATGCAATTTGAAAGCCAAAAGACACCTATATTGTACTCTAAGGTGATATTTTTGATTCATTAATTATTTTATAAATAAGCTGAATTTGGTTGTATCTAAACCAAGCCCGACAAGACAAGCAATTTTTAGTTCGCGGTATTGTATCATATTAACTTTTAGCATGTTAATTAAGTTTTTCTTCGGTTCGATGAGTTTCAAATCTAGTTATAGTAGTAATACATGCATTAATGCTAACGAACTTATTATTACTTAGATATTTGATCTTTGTTTTGATTTTTGTCATATTTAGTTTGATTATAGTTTCAAATAGACATATCTTGTGATGATGATACTACCAAATTTATATATGTTTCATGTTAGTGATTTTTTTTATATATATTTTTAGTGGATCACTAACCATATATCTTGTACCAGTTTATTAGGTTTCCTTTTTTGAAGGAAGAGGTTTATTAAGTTTCAAATCTAGTTTTAGTAGCATTAGATGTAATAATACTTACAAACTTAGTGGACTGCTTGTTTTGATTATTGTCATAATTAGTTTGACTGTAGTTTTAAATAGAACTATCTTGTGACAGTGAGACTACCAAATTTATGCATATGTTTCACGTTCGTAAATTATTTATTTATTTTTTTAAAGTTCTCAATGAATCACTAACCATATATTTTGTACCATCATTAAGCATTGCTTAATTCAAGGCAAGATCTCTTACTTTGGCCAACATCTACAATATTATACAACTTGTAGAGAGGGAAATATCAGGAATCATATCACTTCATAACCAAGCTAGTAAAATTACCGACTCAATATGCTGCATTTTATTGGTTGAGCTTTTATAGAAAGAAGTTGTATGATATAGCTACGCTAAAAGCTTCAACCATAGTTTGGAAAAGAAGAGTTTTCCTTCTTTCCTGATAGGAAGAAATAATGGTAGATCATTCATAATGCCAGACCAAACAGACTGATCATTACTTTCACTTCTTGTAGACATTATTCAACATGAACTAATGATAGTTCTAATACCTTCTAACCTCTCACACAGTGAAGTTAGTCCATATTGAAGAATAATGAATTTATGACTTAAAAGGACAGATATACAGAATGAAAAGGCTTTTTCTCCCTCTAAAACCTCTCTGAAACAGTTGCAACTTGTGGTTTTTTTGTGAACCACCATGGGCAAAGTTGGTTTTTTATCTTCAACTGAACCAAACTTGAAACCCTTATGCATCACACTGAAACCCCACTTTAAAATCTTTCTGGAAAGCACTCTTTACATAATTCCACCATAAATACTGGAAAACAGAATATGTTCCATTCCCATTTGAATTCTAGAAGACACTTTCCTTGAACTACTTACTAAGATAGCTCCAACAGAAGAATGTTCTTCTGAGCTGAAATAATCCAAGAATCAAGACCTCAAACCACATAGTCAAGATTCTTAGATTACACCATCAACTCCACAATATATACCGTCTTATGTTTCAATAATAGAAGGACTCATAATATATTCTGATAATAAACTTTGAATTTCATGTAATACAAAATCCATGCCTTTCAAGGAGATACTGCCATAAACATCTATGCTTATTCTAGCATTTGGCATTAATCTGAAATTATCACGGTTTGCTAAAATCTAGTCTAACTAGCATTTTGGCTGAACTTATAAGCAAATAAATGATAAGAATTTACAGTTGTTTCTATACCAAGACACACAACCTCTTATGTGATGTATAAGCCAAATCCAGAATTGATAGCAACAAATGAAAATGATGACAACTATTAAGTCAAGAAAAGCAACTGGTACACATAGCTATGTCAGTTCAGTGGTACCATGAATTAATGTTATGCTAATTGAATGACTTGGTAGATGGCAAAGCAGTTTCTTAAACCTGTCCTCTATTGTCCTCTGAATTGATTGATTAGGAATATGCAAATCACTAGAAGTTCAACTTTGTTCATTTTGGAGAAATGTGAACTTTAATGACCTTAAAATCATTGAAGAATCCTTACATCCACAGATCACACAAGAAAGAAAATTATCTTTCATATGTGATGTCAATAATAGTTTATAGTCAGGAGATAAGAATTCAGTAAGGTGTCCTATCTTATTACCATAAGTAGCTGCTCCACCTTCCTGGTCAATGTGCATTAGTTGGAAAAAGATCTGTGTGCCGTGATGAAAAAAGTGCATACCATAGGTTTTGTGGCCAGACTATGGGTTTTATGCGACTTGAAGAATCTGAAGTTACGATACCTTGTGTAGAAAGAGTGAATACAGACTTGAAACAAAACCAAGAAAATGCCTTCTAATATTCCCTACAAACATCAAACATTGACTTAAATTACTCAAAAGCCAAATTCAGAATGCAAGAAATTGTGTGTGGGGGTATAAGCATATTCTCTGATCCATCTTGCATTAACCCACGTTGTCTGAAGTTCGAACTGAAAGCCATGACAAGTGGAACCTAAAAGATAGATCTGAAGTGGGTTAGTCACAGTATATCTTCAAAAGCTGAAGGACTCCTTTGCAACCTTATTTTTATAGCTGATCCACAAGAAGCTGAGAAAAAATCTTTGAGCTTAGTGCAATATGAACTGCCGGGCTATTGGAGATCCATTGCCTTAATAAAAACCTTACATTGTAAACAAGATTGTATATCCCCATTCCTTCATTGCAGGATTTACTAACTACAGCTTTGGCTGCTCAAGTGAATCGTGGAACACTAGGAAACTCTTCATCACTTTTTTCATGATGTTGATGTCATAAATTTCAAGCATAATAAACTAAAGCGTAATGAATTATTGAACAAACCATAAACTTCTGTAAGGTATCTTGCACCTTATATGGAGTATTCATCTTGTTACATATTTAAGAGGTTGGCAATGGATGGCATTGTTCTATGAGGATGTCTGAAAGATCATGATGGAAAGAGAGTCATGAAAGTGAAAATAGCCAAATTTAGAGTCTTGGCTTTAAAGATATGCATGCAGGACAAGGTTCCTGTAAGAGAATGCGCAGATGACTCTAGGACTATACCGACAAGCCAATCAAACATCATGTCCTCCTTGAAGGATGTTGGTAGGTATGGCTAAAAAATAATAAGAGTACTTTAGGCAATGCAGGATAATATGCACATTTTTCCTGCCAACAGAACTTACCTCGGCTTCTTGGCACTCCTCTCCTTAAGCTAGATCTCACATAACTCAGGATGGTGGCATTCCCACCATATTGCTTAAAAAAGCTAAAGAAAAAAAAAGCATAAAAGAAATAAAATGTGTTAATTATCATGACTTCTTGTTACCATATCAACTACAAAAAATTTCATTGGCTAATTGAGAAAAGCTAAGATGGAATGAAGAACCTTCTTGTAGTTAGAGGATAACCTTTGATCATTAGGGAGGACTTGTAGATTTAAAAGCATGGTGAACCCGTTGAATATCTAAGTTCAACAGAATCAGCAGTAGAATTACTTTCGATACAGGAAATTAGTGAAGAGGCAAACTCAGCATCATAACATGGAGTACAGACTCAATGACTGCTGGTAGTTCCTGGTCCACCTGATATTGGTCAATAGATTGAGATACTGGATATGATGCTTTATTAGTGAAGACACTTTTGTTAACATTCAAATATTATCTTTTAATTAAAATTGAATGCAACCAGGTGTCTAGTCTTGGACACATCATGTCAATCTATAAGCACTACCTAATATTAGTTGCATCCTATTCTCCAGTATCAGCACACACTCATTCCAACCCAACATTCTATTTTGGCTTGCACTCTTATTTGACTCTTTTCTATGTTTAGCAAGTCAACACATATTCATATTTGGCTGGCACTCCTATTTGGTCTTTCTCCTTGTTTAGCTATTCTACATTTGGTTTCTCTTTACTTAGTATATAATCGAGATATTCCTTCTTCTTGTAATTGCTACAATAGCTAGACCTTGTAATCTATATATACTCCTATTGGAGAACAATGAAATGCAAGAATCAGAAATTATCCTCAATAAAGATATTACCTTCTTTATGGTATCAGAGCCTTGAAGCTCCAACGAGCATCTCTTCTTCTTCCTCCTTCTGTGCTCTCTCATGGCCACCAGTTCAACTATCTCCACCTTCTCCAATCCCTCTTCTCCTCCTCCACCCAACACAACGACCCTTTTCACCTTTCCATCGGCACAGCATTTTCTATCTATCAAATTAAATGCATCCAATTTTTTGATCTGGAGAAAGCAAATTACTCCCTTCTTAAAGGGTCAAGGCCTGTTTGGGTTCCTTGATGGCTCTCACCCACAGCCCACCGATCCGATTACCGCTACTGCTTGGCAACAACAAGATGCCCAACTCGTAAGCCTTCTTGTTGCTTCATTATCTGAAGATTTGGTTCCTCTTCTTCTTGACAAAGAGACTAGTTTTGAGTGCTGGACCACTCTTCATGAAGCTTTGGTTCAGCATCTCCTACCAGGCTCATGTCTCTGCATCTAGAGTTGCAGAATCTACGTCAAAAATCAGATGAGACCGTCACCTCTCTGCTCCGACGTGCCAAAGCTGTGGCTGATGAACTTGCTGCCTCTGGTAATGCCCTCAAGCCAACCAAATTTAATCTTCATGTATTGCGTGCTCTATGTGATGATCTACAAGATACGGTCCCTGGTATTCTTAACCGATGTGTGTTTCTCAGCTATAGTCCCTCTCATAGTGCCTATCGATGTCTCGATTTAAAAACAAATCGTACATATATCGCTAGGCACGTTCGCTTCGACGAATCTACCTTTCCTTTTCAATCTCAGTTTTCATTAACTTGTCCACCACCATCATCTCCCTCTTCCCCACCTTGGGGCGTTACATTACTTCACCCTCTACAAGAGGCCACCCCACTACCATCCGTTCCTCCACCGATTCCACATTCTCCTTTGCATCGTCTGTCCAACTCATCATCAGCTGCATCCCCCTTTTCTCGGTCTGCCTCAACACCTTCTCCTATGATCGATCCCACTCCAAGTCCTTTTAGCATTAACGACTCTGCACCTGTTCGGACCAGATTACTTACTGACCTCTATTGCAATTCCTTATCAGCAAAACCTTCCCTTCCTACGCCTTCCCCTACAACTAGCTCCCAGCAAGACAAAACCTCCCCTGACCCACCTGCCCAACCCACCCGTACACATTCCATGGTACTTCGACCCCGTTCCAACCAGCCATCCGCCCTCACCACCACTATCCTCACTATAGAACCTACTTGCTTTACTCAAGCCTCTAAACACTCTGAGTGGCGTGCTGCAATGACTGAAAAATTTAATGCCTTAATTCGCAATGGTACGTGGTCTCTTGTTTCACGTTCATCTCATCAAAAAATTTGGTCGGGTGTAAATGGGTGTACAGGATCAAGAAAAAAGCTGATGGGTCTCTCGAGCGTTACAAAGCACGTCTAGTTGCTAAAGGATTCCATCAGCAACTTGGCCTCGACTACAACGAGACATTCAGTCCGGTTATCAAACCTACCACTATTCGGTCTATTCTAAGTATTGCAATCTCTCAAGGTTGGTCCATCCGGCAATTAGATGTTCATAATGCCTTTTTACATGGCAATCTAACAGAAGAAGTCTACATATCCCAACTGCCAGGGTTTGAGGACCGCGACCATCCAGATTATATCTGTCATCTCCACAAATTTTTATATGGGCTAAAACAAGGACCCCGTGCCTGGTTTCACTGTCTCTCCCAATTTCTTCTCTGACTAGGGTTTGTTGCCAGCAAAACTGATCCTTCATTATTTATTTTAAAGATGAGGTCTCATGTCCTCTATGTGCTCATCTATGTTGATGATATTTTGGTAACCAGCAATGACTCCAGTCAGATCTCTCTTCTCCTTCAACAGCTTGCTAAGAAATTTTCTATTAAGGATCTTGGTGATCTCCGTTTTTTCTTAGGAATTGAGGTTGTTCGGAACTCTACTGGATTATTATTATCTCAAAACCGCTACATTAAAGATCTTCTTTTAAAGGCAGGCATGGTTGATTGTAAACCTGTTCAGACCCCAATGGCCATGACAAAGAATTCTGATTCAGGGGGTGCTCCCCATCCGGACCCCACATAGTATCGCTCCATTGTTGGGGCTCTTCAGTATGTTACATTGACACGTCCGGATATTTCCTTTGCAGTGAATAAAGTATGTCAGTTTATGCAGTCTCCTAATACTGATCACTGGATTATGGTCAAACGCATCTTACGGTACCTTCAAGCTACAGCTGATCATGGGTTACACATTCGCCGATCCACCTCTCGCTCTCTCCAAGCTTTCTCGGATGCAGATTGGGCGGGTAGTGGGACTGATAGGCGTTCCACTGGGGGCTATGCAATCTTTCTCAGCCCCAACCTCATTTCTTGGGCATCTCGTAAACAGAAAATAGTTGCCCGCTCGTCCACAGAGTCTGAATATAAAGCCTTAGCAGATGCATCAGCTGAATTTATCTGGCTTGAGTCATTGTTTCAGGAACTTGGCCATCCCTTACATGGTCCCCCGATTCTATGGGGTGACAATATTGGAGCCACTTATCTGTCGGCCAATCCTATTTTCCATGCTCGCACGAAGCATGTCGAAATTGATTTTCATTTCGTTCGTGAACGTGTTGCAAGACATCAACTATCTGTTCAATTCATCTCCACCCAAGATCAGCTTGCCGATATTCTCACCAAGCCCTTGGATACCTCCCGTTTTAGGTTCCTAAGGGACAAATTGAAGATTCGTGCTCCCGATTCTTCATCTTGAGGGGGTGTATCAGCACACACTCATTCTAACCCAACATTCTATTTTGGCTTGCACTCTTATTTGACTCTTTTCTATGTTTAGCAAGTCAACACATATTCATATTTGGCTGGCACTCCTATTTGGTCTTTCTCCTTGTTTAGCTATTCTACATTTGGTTTCTCTTTACTTAGTATATAATCGAGATATTCCTTCTTCTTGTAATTGCTACAATAGCTAGACCTTGTAATCTATATATACTCTTATTGGAGAACAATGAAATGCAAGAATCAGAAATTATCCTCAATAAAGATATTACCTTCTTTATGGTATCAGAGCCTTGAAGCTCCAACGAGCATCTCTTCTTCTTCCTCCTTCTGTGCTCTCTCATGGCCACCAGTTCAACTATCTCCACCTTCTCCAATCCCTCTTCTCCTCCTCCACCCAACACAACGACCCTTTTCACCTTTCCATCGGCACAGCATTTTCTATCTATCAAATTAAATGCATCCAATTTTTTGATCTGGAGAAAGCAAATTACTCCCTTCTTAAAGGGTCAAGGCCTGTTTGGGTTCCTTGATGGCTCTCACCTACAGCCCACCGATCCGATTACCGCTACTGCTTGGCAACAACAAGATGCCCAACTCGTAAGCCTTCTTGTTGCTTCATTATCTGAAGATTTGGTTCCTCTTCTTCTTGACAAAGAGACTAGTTTTGAGTGCTGGACCACTCTTCATGAAGCCTTTGGTTCAGCATCTCCTACCAGGCTCATGTCTCTGCATCTAGAGTTGCAGAATCTACGTCAAAAATCAGATGAAACCGTCACCTCTCTGCTCCGACGTGCCAAAGCTGTGGCTGATGAACTTGCTGCCTCTGGTAATGCCCTCAAACCAACCGAATTTAATCTTCATGTATTGCGTGCTCTATGTGATGATCTACAAGATACGGTCCCTGGTATTCTTAACCGATGTGTGTTTCTCAGCTATAGTCCCTCTCATAATGCCTATCGATGTCTCGATTTAAAAACAAATCGTACATATATCGCTAGGCACGTTCGCTTCGACGAATCTACCTTTCCTTTTCAATCTCAGTTTTCATTAACTTGTCCACCACCATCATCTCCCTCTTCCCCACCTTGGGGCGTTACATTACTTCACCCTCTACAAGAGGCCACCCCACTACCATCCGTTCCTCCACCGATTCCACATTCTCCTTTGCATCGTCTGTCCAACTCATCATCAGCTGCATCCCCCTTTTCTCGGTCTGCCTCAACACCTTCTCCTATGATCGATCCCACTCCAAGTCCTTTTAGCATTAACGACTCTGCACCTGTTCGGACCAGATTACTTACTGACCTCTATTGCAATTCCTTATCAGCAAAACCTTCCCTTCCTACGCCTTCCCCTACAACTAGCTCCCAGCAAGACAAAACCTCCCCTGACCCACCTGCCCAACCCACCCGTACACATTCCATGGTACTTCGACCCCGTTCCAACCAGCCATCCGCCCTCACCACCACTATCCTCACTATAGAACCTACTTGCTTTACTCAAGCCTCTAAACACTCTGAGTGGCGTGCTGCAATGACTGAAAAATTTAATGCCTTAATTCGTAATGGTACGTGGTCTCTTGTTTCACGTTCATCTCATCAAAAGAATTTGGTCGGGTGTAAATGGGTGTACAGGATCAAGAAAAAAGCTGATGGGTCTCTCGAGCGTTACAAAGCACGTCTAGTTGCTAAAGGATTCCATCAGCAACTTGGCCTCGACTACAATGAGACATTCAGTCCGGTTATCAAACCTACCACTATTCGGTCTATTCTAAGTATTGCAATCTCTCAAGGTTGGTCCATCCGGCAATTAGATGTTCATAATGCCTTTTTACATGGCAATCTAACAGAAGAAGTCTACATGTCCCAACTGCCAGGGTTTGAGGACCGCGACCATCCAGATTATATCTGTCATCTCCACAAATTTTTATATGGGCTAAAACAAGGACCCCGTGCCTGGTTTCACTGTCTCTCCCAATTTCTTCTCTGACTAGGGTTTGTTGCCAGCAAAACTGATCCTTCATTATTTATTTTAAAGATGAGGTCTCATGTCCTCTATGTGCTCATCTATGTTGATGATATTTTGGTAACCAGCAATGACTCCAGTCAGATCTCTCTTCTCCTTCAACAGCTTGCTAAGAAATTTTCTATTAAGGATCTTGGTGATCTCCATTTTTTCTTAGGAATTGAGGTTGTTCGGAACTCTACTGGATTATTATTATCTCAAAACCGCTACATTAAAGATCTTCTTTTAAAGGCAGGCATGGTTGATTGTAAACCTGTTCAGATCCCAATGGCCATGACAAAGAATTCTGATTCAGGGGGTGCTCCCCATCCGGACCCCACATAGTATCGCTCCATTGTTGGGGCTCTTCAGTATGTTACATTGACACGTCCGGATATTTCCTTTGCAGTGAATAAAGTATGTCAGTTTATGCAGTCTCCTAATACTGATCACTGGATTATGGTCAAACGCATCTTACGGTACCTTCAAGCTACAGCTGATCATGGGTTACACATTCGCCGATCCACCTCTCGCTCTCTCCAAGCTTTCTCGGATGCAGATTGGGCGGGTAGTGGGACTGATAGGCGTTCCACTGGGGGCTATGCAATCTTTCTCAGCCCCAACCTCATTTCTTGGGCATCTCGTAAACAGAAAATAGTTGCCCGCTCGTCCACAGAGTCTGAATATAAAGCCTTAGCAGATGCATCAGCTGAATTTATCTGGCTTGAGTCATTGTTTCAGGAACTTGGCCATCCCTTACATGGTCCCCCGATTCTATGGGGTGACAATATTGGAGCCACTTATCTGTCGGCCAATCCTATTTTCCATGCTCGCACGAAGCATGTCGAAATTGATTTTCATTTCGTTCGTGAACGTGTTGCAAGACATCAACTATCTGTTCAGTTCATCTCCACCCAAGATCAGCTTGCCGATATTCTCACCAAGCCCTTGGGTACCTCCCGTTTTAGGTTCCTAAGGGACAAATTGAAGATTCGTGCTCCCGATTCTTCATCTTGAGGGGATGTATCAGCACACACTCATTCCAACCCAACATTCTATTTTGGCTTGCACTCTTATTTGGCTCTTTTCTATGTTTAGCAAGTCAACACATATTCATATTTGGCTGGCACTCCTATTTGGTCTTTCTCCTTGTTTAGCTATTCTACATTTGGTTTCTCTTTACTTAGTATGTAATCGAGATATTCCTTCTTCTTGTAATTGCTATAATAGCTAGACCTTGTAATCTATATATACTCTTATTGGAGAACAATGAAATGCAAGAATCAGAAATTATCCTCAATAAAGATATTACCTTCTTTATCCAGTTCAATAATCCCCCAATTACTTTATTCACAAATCAAAGGTCATCCAAAACATCTGACACTAAGTAGCCCTAGAGCTCATAGGATGTCTGTTCTTCTGTGCATTGAGAAATGCATTTGGAATCCCACCATCTGGGCTTGAGCCTGCACCTCTTCTCAATGTATGCTCTAGGCGAGGCATGCCCACGGACAACCAACACCCACCAGTCTTATTGCCAGCTATTACAACTATAAGAATCCTTGACAACTAAGCTGCTCTTCTAATTTGATGAATGGTAGCCTTCTTCATTTGAATATGAACAGTATCCACAGAAACTATTAGCTAGTGTAAGCACATCAACAGTCAAAAGTGGATTGGCAGACACCATCATCTGATTGGTGTGATTCCAACAATGTTGAGATTATACAATACCACATTGCCAAGGACTGAGTGAAAAAAAAAAAAATGTTGCTACTAAGTTTTAAATCATATGGGACAAAGATGTCCCAGTTTTTTATGGAACGGAATGCCCTACTGTCCTGTCCCATCTCGACAGCAGTCCTGATTATGTATTCTAATGGATATCCTCCATCTTTCTCCCCTTTTTTTTTTCTTTCTTTCTTTCTTTTTTTTTCTTCCTCCTTTTCTTTCTTTTCCTCTACCTTCTTTTTTTCCTTTTCTTTTTCTTTCTTGTTCTTCTACCTTCTTTTTTTTTTTTTCATTTTTCTTCTTCATTCCTTTCATTTTTCCCTTCTCTTTATCTTTCCTTCCTTCCCTTTTTTCTTTTTCTTCTTCTCTCCCTATATGAATGGGTTTCGAAGTCCCAAGCCTGTCCTAGTCCTGTTCTCTCAATCCCGTTCTCTCACAGGAATGGAAGGGACATCCCCATGCTACCGCGACGTAAAACCTTGGATGCCACCTAACACATCAATTAAAATGTAGTCTTTTCATGATACTTGTGACTATCTTGATAACTAGTTGTGCTTGCAGAACAAAATTAGGTGTCTTCTCGTCATGAGGAACCAGATGGACGTTAGTGCAGAGTGATTGGGAATCTTCATGCATGACTTTGGTATATGCACAGAACATGGTCTACTTGCACTTAGGTTATTTAAGTAACTATTTTCTTTTATCAATTAAATTTTGCGAAAAGGCTATTGCAAAGAACAGGTCAAGTTTAGCATTTGTTTTGAGTTGAAGAATACAAAATGGTCTTCACAAAATATCTGTAATAAAAGGATAACAGACAGAGGATCAGTAGCATATTTGGAACTTGGGAAGCCTGTGAATATACAGAAATCATACTCTTCTCCCTGCAATAACTCCTACTGAAATTCAGGCAACTGTAGTAGTATCGCTTACTTCTAAAAGCAAGCAAAAAAAAAAAAAAGTAGGAAGGATTTTATTTTGAAAAAGAGAAAAGAGTCAAGAAAAATAGTTTGTTATTCAGAAAAATGTAATATACAGAAGCAAACTAATAAAAGCAAAAGATAATACTAGAGTTTAATAGTTAGAGGAAAAAATGACCCTATCATCGAGAAATATTTTTTGACCTAAAACAATCTAAAGTTGCCATTTTGAGAATAAGCCACCATTTTTATTCTTGTAGGGAAGGCATCTTTATGGTAACCAGAAAAACTCGAAGTTAATGGTTTTTGTTACAGGAAATACTGCAACTGTTGGTGGTTTGGAGAATGAGCACTTGAGATTAAACTCATTTTCAGTTTTTTTCCCTTCACTAATACTTATATTAAAATGAGGATCAATGCAAACCACTCAGGAGGCTCGTGATATTTGTAAGAACTGGGAATGTGTGTGATTGAACTGAGGCAATCAAAATTCTGGTTAAATGGTACAAAGCAGTAAAAGCTGCACTAGCAATGCAGAAATGACATAATGAACCTTTGAACTAGCATAATTAGGTGCAGAATGGAAAAAAATCGTGGCCACCAATTCTGCAATGGAATAACATGATCCTCCAAAAGAAAAGATACTTTCTTTGTCAATACCAGAAATGCCAAGTAATGTATTCTATATCTTCTGGGCTTGGTTGTTTTGTCATTTTGTGAGAGTAGAGGAAGATTTAGGGCTCAAGTGTCTACAAGAAGATTTCCTTCAGAAAAAGTGTCTACAAGAAGGCAATCCACATGATGCAATCCCACTCTTTGCTAGGCCATTTGAATAGATGGGATACATCATATGTTCATATCATGTACAATATATATAAGGAAATTGACCTCACAGGTGTTAATTCTTTCTCTACACTTTTTCAGGTGACTTGGCAGCTTGATTTTTGCGAACTACTATCTATGGAAATCATACTAGTATTAAACTTTTTAAAATTTAGCTGGGAAAATTGAGAATGACATGAGAGGAGTATTACAGATAATTAACGATAAATAAAATTTGATTATATCGATTGCTACTGCCGGCCAATCGAGTGCATTTATAAAAAGCATGTAGTATTAGAAGAAATATTGGTATCTCAATCTTAGCAAGGATGTTCAGCTAAAGAAATCTATGGAAGCGGCCTCATTTTTGGTTTATTCAGCTATTAACATAGTATGCTGGCTGAAATGTGGGCTTATATTAGGTGGGTGGCCACCCAATTAGAATCACAGTGGTTAAAAATCGCAATTGTATGAACTGCTTAAAACCATAGAGTAAAATCAACAACTAGATTTTTCAACATGGGTTTCCTGATGCTTCCGCAGAAAGAAAAGTCAATTGCATGATATCAAAGCTTTGCTCTTAGTTGATAACAGCTCATACTCACAGACAAAAGTTAAAAAGTTCCCCCAACCCGTGTGTGTGTACGTGTGCAGATCATTATAAGGCTATGGGATAAAGGCTTCTTGGTGCCTTATTGGCAACCTTCCTTTTTATTTAATATCAGTAATTGGTTATGCACATATCCAGGCGAACCTGTCTTCTGCACCTACATAGAAAAACAATCTTAAGGGTGCTCATCTTAAAGATATCTATAGTCCGGTAGATATGGAAGACCCTACAAATAGATGCATGTGCATGTATCATGCACATGTGCAAACATGCAAGTGCGAGTGCACGTTGTCATAATTAGAATATTATTCAAAAAATTAGTCAAAAAATATGATCCAAATTTTTTGATTCTGTATAAATAAAGAAGGTAATATCTTTATTGAGAATAATTTCTGATTCTTACATTTCATTGTTCTCCAATATGAGTATATATAGATTACAAGGTCTAGCTATTGTAGCAATTACAAGAAGAAGGAATATCTTGATTACATACTAAGTAAAGAGAAGCCAAATATAGAATAGCTAAATAAGGAGAAAGACCAAATAGGAGTGCCAGCCAAATATGAATATGTGTTGACTTGCTAAACATAGAAAAGAGCCAAATAAAAGTGCTAGCCAAAATAGAATGTTGGGTTGGAATGACTGTGTGCTGATACACCCCTTCAAGATGAAGAATCGGGAGCACAATCTTCAGCTTGTCCTTTAGGAACCTAAAACGGGAGGTACCTAAGGCTTGGTGAGAATATCGGCAAGCTGATCGTGGGTGGAGATGAACTGAACAGATAGTTGATGTCGTGCAACACGTTTACGAACGAAATGAAAATCAATTTCGACATGCTTCGTGCGAGCATGGAAAACAGGATTGGCCGACAGATAAGTGGCCCCAATATTGTCACACCATAGAATCGGGGGACCATGTAAGGGATGGCCAAGTTCCTGAAATAATGATCAAGCCAGATAAGTTCAGCTGATGCATCTGCTAAGGCTTTATATTCAGACTCTGTGGACGAGCGGCAACTATTTTCTGTTTACGAGATGTCCAAGAAATGAGGTTGGGGCCGAGAAAGATTGCATAGCCCCCAGTGGAACGCCTATCAGTCCCACTACCCACCCAATCTGCATCCGAGAAAGCTTGGAGAGAGCGAGAGGTGGATCGACGAATGTGTAACCCATGATCAGCTGTAGCTTGAAGGTATCGTAAGATGCGTTTGACCATAATCCAGTGATCAGTATTAGGAGACTGCATAAACTGACATACTTTATTCACTGCAAAGAAAATATCCGGACATGTCAATGTAACATACTGAAGAGCCCCAACAATGGAGCGATACTGTGTGGGGTCCAGATGGGGAGCACCCCCTGAATTAGAATCCTTTGTCATTGCCATTGGGATCTGAACAGGTTTACAATCAATCATGCCTGCCTTTAAAAGAAGATCTTTAATGTAGCGATTTTGAGATAATAATAATCCAGCAGAGTTCCGAACAACCTCAATTCCTAAGAAAAAATAGAGATCACCAAGATCCTTAATAGAAAATTCCTTAGCAAGCTGTTGAAGGAGAAGAGAGATCTGACTGGAGTCATTGTTGGTTACCAAAATATCATCAACATAGATGAGCACATAGAGGACATGAGACCTCATCCTTAAAATAAATAATGAAAGATCAGTTTTGCTGGCAACAAACCCAAGTCGGAGAAGAAATTGGGAGAGACGGTGAAACCAAGCAGGGGTGCTTGTTTTAATCCATATAAAGATTTGTGGAGATGACAGACATAATCTGGATGGTCGCGGTCCTCAAACTCTGGCGGTTGGGACATGTAGACTTCTTCTGTTAGGTTGCCATGTAAAAAGGTATTATGAACATCTAATTGCCGGATGGACCAACCTGGAGAGATTGCAATACTTAGAATAGACCGAATGGTGGTAGGTTTGATAACCGGACTGAATGTCTCGTTGTAGTCGAGCCCAAGTTGCTGATGGAACCCTTTAGCAACTAGACGCGCTTTGTAACGCTCGAGAGACCCATCAGCTTTTCTCTTGATCCTGTACACCCATTTACACCCGACCAAATTCTTTTGATAAAATGAACGTGGAACAAGAGACCACGTACCATTGCGAATTAAGGCATTAAATTCTTCAGTCATTGCAGCACGCCACTTAGAGTGTTTAGAGGCTCGAGTAAAGCAAGTAGGTTCTATGGTGAGGATAGTGGTGGTGAGGGCGGATGGCTGGTTGGAACGGGGTCGAAGTACCATGGAATGTGTACGGGTGGGTTGGGCAGGTGGGTCAGGGGAGGTTTTGTTTTGCTGGGAGCTAGTTGTAGAGGAAGGCGTAGGAAGGGAAGGTTTTGCTGATGAAGAATTGCAATAGAGGTCAGTAAGTAATCTGGTCCGAACAGGTGCAGAGTCGTTAATGCTAAAAGGGCTTGGAGTGCTATCGGTCATAAGAGAAGGTGTTGAGGCAGACCGAGAAAAGGGGGTTGCAACCGATGATGAGTTGGACAGACGATGCAAAGGAGAATGTGTAATCAGTGGAGGAACGGATGGTAGTGGGGTGGCCTCTTGTGGAGGGTGAAGTAATGTAACGCCCCAAGGTGGGGAAGAGGGAGATGATGGTGGTGAACAAGTTAATGAAGACTGAGATTGAAAAGGAAAGGTAGATTCGTCGAAACGAACGTGCTTAGCGATATATATACGATTTGTTTTTAAATCGAGACATCGATAGGCACTATGAGAGGGACTATAGCTGAGAAATACACACGGTTGAGACCGATACTCTATTTTATGTCGATTGTAAGAACGAAGAAGAGGATAGCAAAGATACCCAAAAATTCATAGGAAGGCATAGGATGGTGATTTGTTGTGAATGAGTTCGAAGGGGGATACATCACTAGAGATTTTAGATGGCATCCTATTAATGAGAAAAACAGCCGTTTCAAAGGCATAGTGCCAGTATGACATGGGCACGGATCCATGAGCAAGAAGGGATAGGCCGGTTTCCGTAATATGACGTTGACGACGTTCGACAGCCCCTTGTTGCTCGTGGGTGTGAGGAGCAGCAACACGATGGGTAATGTCAATTTTACGAAAAAATTGAAGAAGAGAGCGAAATTCTCCTCCCCAGTCAATTTGGATTGATAACAGCTCATACTCACAGACAAAAGTTAAAAAGTTCCCCCAACCCGTGTGTGTACGTGTGCAGATCATTATAAGGCTAGGGGATAAAGGCTTCTTGTTGCCTTATTGGCAACCTTCTTTTTTATTTAATATCAGTAATTGGTTATGCACATATCCAGGGGAACCTGTCTTCTGCACCTACATAGAAATATAAACTTAAGGGTGCTCATCTTAAAGATATCTATAGTCGGTGACCGTAGATATGGAAGACCCTACAAATAGATGCATGTGCATGTATCATGCACATGTGCAAACATACAAGTGCGAGTGCGTGCTTGTCATAATCCAGAATCTCATTCAAAAAATTAATCAAAAAATATTATTCAAATTTTTTGATTCTGTACAAATATCTAAAATTTTTTTGACTAATAATTAATATAGAACGAAACATATCTACACAAATTCTCACACTCTTTCTATGTAAGTCTTAATATTCTCAATCAAACTAAGGATCCAAATTCATTTAGATTTTTAACCACAAACATAATAATTGACTCATACTGCAATATTCTCTAGTCCATATAAATCATGAATCAAATCGATTCTAATATTTTTTATCACAATCCAGGATTTTATCAAAAAAAACTAATCATATTATTTTCTATATAAATATTCATAATCTTTCTGGCGAATAATAATGCAACACTAAACACGCTCGCATGGGCACACACATATTATATATATATATATAGAGAGAGAGAGAGAGAGAGAATTTCTTCTGAAAGAAAGCCTTCCTTCCATGTTCCGAAAGTGTAAGCAATAAATGTTTAATACACAAATAGAAGGATTAGCTCCGTTTCAATTTCTTTTCAGTGCATAGATGAACAAGGCAAGTTTTTTCTTTTAAAAAAATTACTGAAAGAAACCACTCTCCGACCTTCTTCATGCTATAGCTTCTGGAACTCTATAAAAAATTGTGTATATTGAAAGGAGTAGCTGCCTTTTTTTTGACATTAGCAGGTAAAAAGATGCAAGTTGCTAGGATAGTCTGAAAACAAGTCAGCTTTAAGGTCTGGGAGAAGAACAGAACCAGTGGGACGGATCAATTAAATTAAGAGCTCACAAAGTCATCACATTAATCCCCTCTTGCTTACTATATTCGTTTGCTCATGATTTACATGGAGAAAAGTTTACAATAAACTACATCTTTACATGGAGAAAAGTTTACAATAAACTATATAGCATCGAGCAGTAATGTGGCATTAACTTCAATGAAACATTTAGATTTACTTCAGATAGATGCATCATTAAAAGATGACTATTGTGCAAAAAGAAACTTTATTATTAGTGCAGAATGTCGTGTTCTAATTAGTAAGTTTTCTTCTCATGGACCTGATAGGTACTTAAAACTATTTCCCATTTTCACTTCATAAAATTTCACACCTTCACTCAGCCACATCAGCACATTACTTATGTAATACAATATAGACAACAATGCGCACACCATTTTATAATTGATCATGGTGGCAATGCAACATCAACAATCAATTCAATCAGAAAACACAAATCTCAGGGAAATTATAACAGATGTATGCTAGACAAAAATTTTCATCAACTTCTCAAAACAACATAAGGTTACACTATTTGGTATCAAAGATATAAAACATCCTCAGCGCCTCCCGTATTAAGTTATGACCACCGTAACACTCCCAATCAGGGATATTAATACAAAAACAAAAAGCTATAAAACATCCTCAGCGCCTTCCGTATTCAGTTATTACCACCATGCAACACTCCCAATCAGGGATATTAATACAGACACAGGGAAAAGAATCAATTAAATACTTGCTAACATTTGTTAAATATAAGATATCTTGTGAAAGTTGTAGTATGTCCCAGCACCACATCATGAGACCATCTTGAATGAGCTGTCACAAAAATCCAGTTCACTGGTGCACTCTTCGACAACCTTCCTTGGGGCCTTTGATTTTAACATCATTTCAGCATACTCATCTTCTGGGTTTGATAATGCCACGATTGCCCCCCCAGCTCCTATTGAAGCTTCTCCCTTGTGTATAACAACAGTCCTAATTACTATGTTCAGATCAAATGTCTGATTGTATGAGAAGAATCCAATGGATCCTGAGTAGACTCCTCTTGAGCAGCTCTCTAGAGAATCTAGAAGTTCCATTGATCTTAGCTTTGGTGCTCCAGTCATTGAGCCACCTGGAAAGGCAGCTCTAACACAATCAATAGGGCTTACATTTGATT